>NW_028291625.1:0-39554 GCF_059453375.1 Lepisosteus platostomus | reverse complement strand
GTTTTTCAGCCCGAAATAAACGCGTTTTTTCAGACAGCTGTATCCCTATGTAACTGCAAGGCTCAGAAGAGCCCACACACTCAGGTCTTAACCCCAGTGTGCTGACAGTGTCAAAACATGTTTTTCAGAAGAAATAAACATGTTTCTGCAAGTTTGGTCAACCCCATGTAAGTTATGGGGCAGTAACAGCACACTTTTCAAAACGTGTTTTTCAGCCCGAGATAAACACGTTTTTTCAGACAGCTGTATCCCTATGTAACTGCAAGGCTCAGAAGAGCCCACACACTCAGGTCTTAACCCCAGTGTGCTGAAAGTGTCAAAACATGTTTTTCAGCAGAAATAAACATGTTTCTGCAAGTTTGGTCAACCCCATTTATCTTATGGGGCAGTAACAGGTCACTTTTCAAAACGTGTTTTTCAGCCGGAAATAAACGCGTTTTTTCAGACAGCTGTATCCCTATGTAACTGCAAGGCTCAGAAGAGCCCACAAACTCAGGTCTTAACCCCAGTGTGCTGAAAGTGTCAAAACATGTTTTTCAGCAGAAATAAACATGTTTCTGCAAGTTTGGTCAACCCCATGTAACTTATGGGGCAGTAACAGCTCACTTTTCAAAACGTGTTTTTCAGCCCGAAATAAACGCGTTTTTTCAGACAGCTGTATCCCTATGTAACTGCAAGGCTCAGAAGAGCCCACACACTCAGGTCTTAACCCCAGTGTGCTGAAAGTGTCAAAACATGTTTTTCAGCAGAAATAAACATGTTTCTGCAAGTTTGGTCAACCCCATGTAAGTTATGGGTCAGTAACAGCTCACTTTTCAAAACGTGCTTTTCAGCCCGAAATAAACGCGTTTTTTCAGACAGCTGTATCCCTATGTAACTGCAAGGCTCAGAAGAGCCCACACACTCAGGTCTTAACCCCAGTGTGCTGACAGTGTCAAAACATGTTTTTCAGCAGAAATAAACATGTTTCTGCAAGTTTGGTCAACCCCATGTAACTTATGGGGCAGTAACAGCTCACTTTTCAAAACGTGTTTTATAGCCCTAAATAAACGCGTTTTTTCTGACAGCTGTATCCCTATGTAACTGCAAGGCTCAGAAGAGCCCACACACTCAGGTCTTAAGCCCAGTGTGCTGACAGTGTCAAAACATGTTTTTCAGAAGAAATAAACATGTTTCTGCAAGTTTGGTCAACCCCATGTAAGTTATGGGGCAGTAACAGCACACTTTTCAAAACGTGTTTTTCAGCCCGAGATAAACACGTTTTTTCAGACAGCTGTATCCCTATGTAACTGCAAGGCTCAGAAGAGCCCACACACTCAGGTCTTAACCCCAGTGTGCTGACAGTGTCAAAACATGTTTTTCAGCAGAAATAAACATGTTTCTGCAAGTTTGGTCAACCCCATGTAAGTTATGGGGCAGTAACAGCACACTTTTCAAAACGTGTTTTTCAGCCCGAGATAAACACGTTTTTTCAGACAGCTGTATCCCTATGTAACTGCAAGGCTCAGAAGAGCCCACACACTCAGGTCTTAACCCCAGTGTGCTGAAAGTGTCAAAACATGTTTTTCAGCAGAAATAAACATGTTTCTGCAAGTTTGGTCAACCCCATGTAAGTTATGGGTCAGTAACAGCTCACTTTTCAAAACGTGTTTTTCAGCCCGAAATAAACGCGTTTTTTCAGACAGCTGTATCCCTATGTAACTGCAAGGCTCAGAAGAGCCCACAAACTCAGGTCTTAACCCCAGTGTGCTGACAGTGTCAAAACATGTTTTTCAGCAGAAATAAACATGTTTCTGCAAGTTTGGTCAACCCCATGTAACTTATGGGGCAGTAACAGCTCACTTTTCAAAACGTGTTTTTCAGCCCGAAATAAACGCGTTTTTTCAGACAGCTGTATCCCTATGTAACTGCAAGGCTCAGAAGAGCCCACACACTCAGGTCTTAACCCCAGTGTGCTGAAAGTGTCAAAACATGTTTTTCAGCAGAAATAAACATGTTTCTGCAAGTTTGGTCAACCCCATGTAAGTTATGGGGTAGTAACAGCACACTTTTCAAAACGTGTTTTTCAGCCCGAAATAAACGCGTTTTTTTCAGACAGCTGTATCCCTATGTAACTGCAAGGCTCAGAAGAGCCCACACACTCAGGTCTTAACCCCAGTGTGCTGAAAGTGTCAAAACATGTTTTTCAGCAGAAATAAACATGTTTCTGCAAGTTTGGTCAACCCCATGTATCTTATGGGGCAGTAACAGCACACTTTTCAAAACGTGTTTTTCAGCCCGAGATAAACACGTTTTTTCAGACAGCTGTATCCCTATGTAACTGCAAGGCTCAGAAGAGCCAACACACTCAGGTCTTAACCCCAGTGTGCTGAAAGTGTCAAAACATGTTTTTCAGCAGAAATAAACATGTTTCTGCAAGTTTGGTCAACCCCATGTAAGTTATGGGTCAGTAACAGCTCACTTTTCAAAACGTGTTTTTCAGCCCGAAATAAACGCGTTTTTTCAGACAGCTGTATCCCTATGTAACTGCAAGGCTCAGAAGAGCCCACACACTCAGGTCTTAACCCCAGTGTGCTGACAGTGTCAAAACATGTTTTTCAGAAGAAATAAACATGTTTCTGCAAGTTTGGTCAACCCCATGTAAGTTATGGGGCAGTAACAGCACACTTTTCAAAACGTGTTTTTCAGCCCGAGATAAACACGTTTTTTCAGACAGCTGTATCCCTATGTAACTGCAAGGCTCAGAAGAGCCCACACACTCAGGTCTTAACCCCAGTGTGCTGAAAGTGTCAAAACATGTTTTTCAGCAGAAATAAACATGTTTCTGCAAGTTTGGTCAACCCCATGTAAGTTATGGGTCAGTAACAGCTCACTTTTCAAAACGTGTTTTTCAGCCCGAAATAAACACGTTTTTTCAGACTTCAGAATCTCCATGTAACTGCAAGGCTCAGAAGAGCCCACACACTCAGGTCTTAACCCCAGTGTGCTGAAAGTGTCAAAACATGTTTTTCAGCAGAAATAAACATGTTTCTGCAAGTTTGGTCAACCCCATGTAAGTTATGGGTCAGTAACAGCTCACTTTTCAAAACGTGTTTTTCAGCCCGAAATAAACGCGTTTTTTCAGACAGCTGTATCCCTATGTAACTGCAAGGCTCAGAAGAGCCCACAAACTCAGGTCTTAACCCCAGTGTGCTGAAAGTGTCAAAACATGTTTTTCAGCAGAAATAAACATGTTTCTGCAAGTTTGGTCAACCCCATGTAACTTATGGGGCAGTAACAGCTCACTTTTCAAAACGTGTTTTTCAGCCCGAAATAAACGCGTTTTTTCAGACAGCTGTATCCCTATGTAACTGCAAGGCTCAGAAGAGCCCACACACTCAGGTCTTAACCCCAGTGTGCTGAAAGTGTCAAAACATGTTTTTCAGCAGAAATAAACATGTTTCTGCAAGTTTGGTCAACCCCATGTATCTTATGGGGCAGTAACAGGTCACTTTTCAAAACGTGTTTTTCAGCCCGAAATAAACACGTTTTTTTCAGACAGCTGTATCCCTATGTAACTGCAAGGCTCAGAAGAGCCCACACACTCAGGTCTTAACCCCAGTGTGCTGAAAGTGTCAAAACATGTTTTTCAGCAGAAATAAACATGTTTCTGCAAGTTTGGTCAACCCCATGTATCTTATGGGGCAGTAACAGCACACTTTTCAAAACGTGTTTTTCAGCCCGAGATAAACACGTTTTTTCAGACAGCTGTATCCCTATGTAACTGCAAGGCTCAGAAGAGCCCACACACTCAGGTCTTAACCCCAGTGTGCTGAAAGTGTCAAAACATGTTTTTCAGCAGAAATAAACATGTTTCTGCAAGTTTGGTCAACCCCATGTAAGTTATGGGTCAGTAACAGCTCACTTTTCAAAACGTGTTTTTCAGCCCGAAATAAACACGTTTTTTCAGACTTCAGAATCTCCATGTAACTGCAAGGCTCAGAAGAGCCCACACACTCAGGTCTTAACCCCAGTGTGCTGAAAGTGTCAAAACATGTTTTTCAGCAGAAATAAACATGTTTCTGCAAGTTTGGTCAACCCCATGTAAGTTATGGGGCAGTAACAGCACACTTTTCAAAACGTGTTTTTCAGCCCGAGATAAACACGTTTTTTCAGACAGCTGTATCCCTATGTAACTGCAAGGCTCAGAAGAGCCAACACACTCAGGTCTTAACCCCAGTGTGCTGAAAGTGTCAAAACATGTTTTTCAGCAGAAATAAACATGTTTCTGCAAGTTTGGTCAACCCCATGTAAGTTATGGGTCAGTAACAGCTCACTTTTCAAAACGTGTTTTTCAGCCCGAAATAAACGCGTTTTTTCAGACAGCTGTATCCCTATGTAACTGCAAGGCTCAGAAGAGCCCACACACTCAGGTCTTAACCCCAGTGTGCTGAAAGTGTCAAAACATGTTTTTCAGCAGAAATAAACATGTTTCTGCAAGTTTGGTCAACCCCATGTAAGTTATGGGGCAGTAACAGCACACTTTTCAAAACGTGTTTTTCAGCCCGAGATAAACACGTTTTTTCAGACAGCTGTATCCCTATGTAACTGCAAGGCTCAGAAGAGCCAACACACTCAGGTCTTAACCCCAGTGTGCTGAAAGTGTCAAAACATGTTTTTCAGCAGAAATAAACATGTTTCTGCAAGTTTGGTCAACCCCATGTAAGTTATGGGTCAGTAACAGCTCACTTTTCAAAACGTGTTTTTCAGCCCGAAATAAACGCGTTTTTTCAGACAGCTGTATCCCTATGTAACTGCAAGGCTCAGAAGAGCCCACACACTCAGGTCTTAACCCCAGTGTGCTGACAGTGTCAAAACATGTTTTTCAGAAGAAATAAACATGTTTCTGCAAGTTTGGTCAACCCCATGTAAGTTATGGGGCAGTAACAGCACACTTTTCAAAACGTGTTTTTCAGCCCGAGATAAACACGTTTTTTCAGACAGCTGTATCCCTATGTAACTGCAAGGCTCAGAAGAGCCCACACACTCAGGTCTTAACCCCAGTGTGCTGAAAGTGTCAAAACATGTTTTTCAGCAGAAATAAACATGTTTCTGCAAGTTTGGTCAACCCCATGTAAGTTATGGGTCAGTAACAGCTCACTTTTCAAAACGTGTTTTTCAGCCCGAAATAAACACGTTTTTTCAGACTTCAGAATCTCCATGTAACTGCAAGGCTCAGAAGAGCCCACACACTCAGGTCTTAACCCCAGTGTGCTGAAAGTGTCAAAACATGTTTTTCAGCAGAAATAAACATGTTTCTGCAAGTTTGGTCAACCCCATGTAAGTTATGGGGTAGTAACAACACACTTTTCAAAACATGTTTTTCAGCCCGAAATAAACGCGTTTTTTCAGACAGCTGTATCCCTATGTAACTGCAAGGCTCAGAAGAGCCCACACACTCAGGTCTTAACCCCAGTGTGCTGACAGTGTCAAAACATGTTTTTCAGCAGAAATAAACATGTTTCTGCAAGTTTGGTTAACCCCATGTAAGTTATGGGGCAGTAACAGCACACTTTTCAAAACGTGTTTTTCAGCCCGAGATAAACACGTTTTTTCAGACAGCTGTATCCCTATGTAACTGCAAGGCTCAGAAGAGCCCACACACTCAGGTCTTAACCCCAGTGTGCTGAAAGTGTCAAAACATGTTTTTCAGCAGAAATAAACATGTTTCTGCAAGTTTGGTCAACCCCATGTAAGTTATGGGTCAGTAACAGCTCACTTTTCAAAACGTGTTTTTCAGCCCGAAATAAACACGTTTTTTCAGACTTCAGAATCTCCATGTAACTGCAAGGCTCAGAAGAGCCCACACACTCAGGTCTTAACCCCAGTGTGCTGAAAGTGTCAAAACATGTTTTTCAGCAGAAATAAACATGTTTCTGCAAGTCTGGTCAACCCCATGTAAGTTATGGGTCAGTAACAGCTCACTTTTCAAAACGTGTTTTTCAGCCCGAAATAAACGCGTTTTTTCAGACAGCTGTATCCCTATGTAACTGCAAGGCTCAGAAGAGCCCACAAACTCAGGTCTTAACCCCAGTGTGCTGAAAGTGTCAAAACATGTTTTTCAGCAGAAATAAACATGTTTCTGCAAGTTTGGTCAACCCCATGTAACTTATGGGGCAGTAACAGCTCACTTTTCAAAACGTGTTTTTCAGCCCGAAATAAACGCGTTTTTTCAGACAGCTGTATCCCTATGTAACTGCAAGGCTCAGAAGAGCCCACAAACTCAGGTCTTAACCCCAGTGTGCTGAAAGTGTCAAAACATGTTTTTCAGCAGAAATAAACATGTTTCTGCAAGTTTGGTCAACCCCATGTAAGTTATGGGGTAGTAACAACACACTTTTCAAAACATGTTTTTCAGCCCGAAATAAACGCGTTTTTTCAGACAGCTGTATCCCTATGTAACTGCAAGGCTCAGAAGAGCCCACACACTCAGGTCTTAACCCCAGTGTGCTGACAGTGTCAAAACATGTTTTTCAGCAGAAATAAACATGTTTCTGCAAGTTTGGTAAACCCCATGTAACTTATGGGGCAGTAACAGCTCACTTTTCAAAACGTGTTTTTCAGCCCGAAATAAACGCGTTTTTTCTGACAGCTGTATCCCTATGTAACTGCAAGGCTCAGAAGAGCCCACACACTCAGGTCTTAACCCCAGTGTGCTGAAAGTGTCAAAACATGTTTTTCAGCAGAAATAAACATGTTTCTGCAAGTTTGGTCAACCCCATGTAAGTTATGGGTCAGTAACAGCTCACTTTTCAAAACGTGTTTTTCAGCCCGAAATAAACGCGTTTTTTCAGACAGCTGTATCCCTATGTAACTGCAAGGCTCAGAAGAGCCAACACACTCAGGTCTTAACCCCAGTGTGCTGACAGTGTCAAAACGTGTTTTTCAGCAGAAATAAACATGTTTCTGCAAGTTTGGTCAACCCCATGTAACTTATGGGGCAGTAACAGCTCACTTTTCAAAACGTGTTTTATAGCCCTAAATAAACGCGTTTTTTCTGACAGCTGTATCCCTATGTAACTGCAAGGCTCAGAAGAGCCCACACACTCAGGTCTTAACCCCAGTGTGCTGACAGTGTCAAAACATGTTTTTCAGCAGAAATAAACATGTTTCTGCAAGTTTGGTCAACCCCATGTATCTTATGGGGCAGTAACAGGTCACTTTTCAAAACGTGTTTTTCAGCCCGAAATAAACACGTTTTTTTCAGACAGCTGTATCCCTATGTAACTGCAAGGCTCAGAAGAGCCCACACACTCAGGTCTTAACCCCAGTGTGCTGAAAGTGTCAAAACATGTTTTTCAGCAGAAATAAACATGTTTCTGCAAGTTTGGTCAACCCCATGTATCTTATGGGGCAGTAACAGCACACTTTTCAAAACGTGTTTTTCAGCCCGAGATAAACACGTTTTTTCAGACAGCTGTATCCCTATGTAACTGCAAGGCTCAGAAGAGCCAACACACTCAGGTCTTAACCCCAGTGTGCTGAAAGTGTCAAAACATGTTTTTCAGCAGAAATAAACATGTTTCTGCAAGTTTGGTCAACCCCATGTAAGTTATGGGTCAGTAACAGCTCACTTTTCAAAACGTGTTTTTCAGCCCGAAATAAACGCGTTTTTTCAGACAGCTGTATCCCTATGTAACTGCAAGGCTCAGAAGAGCCCACACACTCAGGTCTTAACCCCAGTGTGCTGACAGTGTCAAAACATGTTTTTCAGAAGAAATAAACATGTTTCTGCAAGTTTGGTCAACCCCATGTAAGTTATGGGGCAGTAACAGCACACTTTTCAAAACGTGTTTTTCAGCCCGAGATAAACACGTTTTTTCAGACAGCTGTATCCCTATGTAACTGCAAGGCTCAGAAGAGCCCACACACTCAGGTCTTAACCCCAGTGTGCTGAAAGTGTCAAAACATGTTTTTCAGCAGAAATAAACATGTTTCTGCAAGTTTGGTCAACCCCATTTATCTTATGGGGCAGTAACAGGTCACTTTTCAAAACGTGTTTTTCAGCCGGAAATAAACGCGTTTTTTCAGACAGCTGTATCCCTATGTAACTGCAAGGCTCAGAAGAGCCCACAAACTCAGGTCTTAACCCCAGTGTGCTGAAAGTGTCAAAACATGTTTTTCAGCAGAAATAAACGTTTCTGCAAGTTTGGTCAACCCCATGTAACTTATGGGGCAGTAACAGCTCACTTTTCAAAACGTGTTTTTCAGCCCGAAATAAACGCGTTTTTTCAGACAGCTGTATCCCTATGTAACTGCAAGGCTCAGAAGAGCCCACACACTCAGGTCTTAACCCCAGTGTGCTGAAAGTGTCAAAACATGTTTTTCAGCAGAAATAAACATGTTTCTGCAAGTTTGGTCAACCCCATGTAAGTTATGGGTCAGTAACAGCTCACTTTTCAAAACGTGCTTTTCAGCCCGAAATAAACGCGTTTTTTCAGACAGCTGTATCCCTATGTAACTGCAAGGCTCAGAAGAGCCCACACACTCAGGTCTTAACCCCAGTGTGCTGACAGTGTCAAAACATGTTTTTCAGCAGAAATAAACATGTTTCTGCAAGTTTGGTCAACCCCATGTAACTTATGGGGCAGTAACAGCTCACTTTTCAAAACGTGTTTTATAGCCCTAAATAAACGCGTTTTTTCTGACAGCTGTATCCCTATGTAACTGCAAGGCTCAGAAGAGCCCACACACTCAGGTCTTAAGCCCAGTGTGCTGACAGTGTCAAAACATGTTTTTCAGAAGAAATAAACATGTTTCTGCAAGTTTGGTCAACCCCATGTAAGTTATGGGGCAGTAACAGCACACTTTTCAAAACGTGTTTTTCAGCCCGAGATAAACACGTTTTTTCAGACAGCTGTATCCCTATGTAACTGCAAGGCTCAGAAGAGCCCACACACTCAGGTCTTAACCCCAGTGTGCTGACAGTGTCAAAACATGTTTTTCAGCAGAAATAAACATGTTTCTGCAAGTTTGGTCAACCCCATGTAAGTTATGGGGCAGTAACAGCACACTTTTCAAAACGTGTTTTTCAGCCCGAGATAAACACGTTTTTTCAGACAGCTGTATCCCTATGTAACTGCAAGGCTCAGAAGAGCCCACACACTCAGGTCTTAACCCCAGTGTGCTGAAAGTGTCAAAACATGTTTTTCAGCAGAAATAAACATGTTTCTGCAAGTTTGGTCAACCCCATGTAAGTTATGGGTCAGTAACAGCTCACTTTTCAAAACGTGTTTTTCAGCCCGAAATAAACACGTTTTTTCAGACTTCAGAATCTCCATGTAACTGCAAGGCTCAGAAGAGCCCACACACTCAGGTCTTAACCCCAGTGTGCTGAAAGTGTCAAAACATGTTTTTCAGCAGAAATAAACATGTTTCTGCAAGTCTGGTCAACCCCATGTAAGTTATGGGTCAGTAACAGCTCACTTTTCAAAACGTGTTTTTCAGCCCGAAATAAACGCGTTTTTTCAGACAGCTGTATCCCTATGTAACTGCAAGGCTCAGAAGAGCCCACAAACTCAGGTCTTAACCCCAGTGTGCTGAAAGTGTCAAAACATGTTTTTTTGCAGAAATAAACATGTTTCTGCAAGTTTGGTCAACCCCATGTAACTTATGGGGCAGTAACAGCTCACTTTTCAAAACGTGTTTTTCAGCCCGAAATAAACGCGTTTTTTTCAGACAGCTGTATCCCTATGTAACTGCAAGGCTCAGAAGAGCCCACACACTCAGGTCTTAACCCCAGTGTGCTGAAAGTGTCAAAACATGTTTTTCAGCAGAAATAAACATGTTTCTGCAAGTTTGGTCAACCCCATGTAACTTATGGGGCAGTAACAGCTCACTTTTCAAAACGTGTTTTTCAGCCCGAAATAAACGCGTTTTTTCAGACAGCTGTATCCCTATGTAACTGCAAGGCTCAGAAGAGCCCACACACTCAGGACTTAACCCCAGTGTGCTGACAGTGTCAAAACATGTTTTTCAGAAGAAATAAACATGTTTCTGCAAGTTTGGTCAACCCCATGTAAGTTATGGGGCAGTAACAGCACACTTTTCAAAACGTGTTTTTCAGCCCGAGATAAACACGTTTTTTCAGACAGCTGTATCCCTATGTAACTGCAAGGCTCAGAAGAGCCCACACACTCAGGTCTTAACCCCAGTGTGCTGAAAGTGTCAAAACATGTTTTTCAGCAGAAATAAACATGTTTCTGCAAGTTTGGTCAACCCCATGTATCTTATGGGGCAGTAACAGCACACTTTTCAAAACGTGTTTTTCAGCCCGAGATAAACACGTTTTTTCAGACAGCTGTATCCCTATGTAACTGCAAGGCTCAGAAGAGCCAACACACTCAGGTCTTAACCCCAGTGTGCTGAAAGTGTCAAAACATGTTTTTCAGCAGAAATAAACATGTTTCTGCAAGTTTGGTCAACCCCATGTAAGTTATGGGTCAGTAACAGCTCACTTTTCAAAACGTGTTTTTCAGCCCGAAATAAACGCGTTTTTTCAGACAGCTGTATCCCTATGTAACTGCAAGGCTCAGAAGAGCCCACACACTCAGGTCTTAACCCCAGTGTGCTGACAGTGTCAAAACATGTTTTTCAGAAGAAATAAACATGTTTCTGCAAGTTTGGTCAACCCCATGTAAGTTATGGGGCAGTAACAGCACACTTTTCAAAACGTGTTTTTCAGCCCGAGATAAACACGTTTTTTCAGACAGCTGTATCCCTATGTAACTGCAAGGCTCAGAAGAGCCCACACACTCAGGTCTTAACCCCAGTGTGCTGAAAGTGTCAAAACATGTTTTTCAGCAGAAATAAACATGTTTCTGCAAGTTTGGTCAACCCCATTTATCTTATGGGGCAGTAACAGGTCACTTTTCAAAACGTGTTTTTCAGCCGGAAATAAACGCGTTTTTTCAGACAGCTGTATCCCTATGTAACTGCAAGGCTCAGAAGAGCCCACACACTCAGGTCTTAACCCCAGTGTGCTGAAAGTGTCAAAACATGTTTTTCAGCAGAAATAAACATGTTTCTGCAAGTTTGGTCAACCCCATGTAAGTTATGGGTCAGTAACAGCTCACTTTTCAAAACGTGCTTTTCAGCCCGAAATAAACGCGTTTTTTCAGACAGCTGTATCCCTATGTAACTGCAAGGCTCAGAAGAGCCCACACACTCAGGTCTTAACCCCAGTGTGCTGACAGTGTCAAAACATGTTTTTCAGCAGAAATAAACATGTTTCTGCAAGTTTGGTCAACCCCATGTAACTTATGGGGCAGTAACAGCTCACTTTTCAAAACGTGTTTTATAGCCCTAAATAAACGCGTTTTTTCTGACAGCTGTATCCCTATGTAACTGCAAGGCTCAGAAGAGCCCACACACTCAGGTCTTAAGCCCAGTGTGCTGACAGTGTCAAAACATGTTTTTCAGAAGAAATAAACATGTTTCTGCAAGTTTGGTCAACCCCATGTAAGTTATGGGGCAGTAACAGCACACTTTTCAAAACGTGTTTTTCAGCCCGAGATAAACACGTTTTTTCAGACAGCTGTATCCCTATGTAACTGCAAGGCTCAGAAGAGCCCACACACTCAGGTCTTAACCCCAGTGTGCTGACAGTGTCAAAACATGTTTTTCAGCAGAAATAAACATGTTTCTGCAAGTTTGGTCAACCCCATGTAAGTTATGGGGCAGTAACAGCACACTTTTCAAAACGTGTTTTTCAGCCCGAGATAAACACGTTTTTTCAGACAGCTGTATCCCTATGTAACTGCAAGGCTCAGAAGAGCCCACACACTCAGGTCTTAACCCCAGTGTGCTGAAAGTGTCAAAACATGTTTTTCAGCAGAAATAAACATGTTTCTGCAAGTTTGGTCAACCCCATGTAAGTTATGGGTCAGTAACAGCTCACTTTTCAAAACGTGTTTTTCAGCCCGAAATAAACACGTTTTTTCAGACTTCAGAATCTCCATGTAACTGCAAGGCTCAGAAGAGCCCACACACTCAGGTCTTAACCCCAGTGTGCTGAAAGTGTCAAAACATGTTTTTCAGCAGAAATAAACATGTTTCTGCAAGTCTGGTCAACCCCATGTAAGTTATGGGTCAGTAACAGCTCACTTTTCAAAACGTGTTTTTCAGCCCGAAATAAACGCGTTTTTTCAGACAGCTGTATCCCTATGTAACTGCAAGGCTCAGAAGAGCCCACAAACTCAGGTCTTAACCCCAGTGTGCTGAAAGTGTCAAAACATGTTTTTTTGCAGAAATAAACATGTTTCTGCAAGTTTGGTCAACCCCATGTAACTTATGGGGCAGTAACAGCTCACTTTTCAAAACGTGTTTTTCAGCCCGAAATAAACGCGTTTTTTCAGACAGCTGTATCCCTATGTAACTGCAAGGCTCAGAAGAGCCCACACACTCAGGTCTTAACCCCAGTGTGCTGAAAGTGTCAAAACATGTTTTTCAGCAGAAATAAACATGTTTCTGCAAGTTTGGTCAACCCCATGTAACTTATGGGGCAGTAACAGCTCACTTTTCAAAACGTGTTTTTCAGCCCGAAATAAACGCGTTTTTTCAGACAGCTGTATCCCTATGTAACTGCAAGGCTCAGAAGAGCCCACACACTCAGGACTTAACCCCAGTGTGCTGACAGTGTCAAAACATGTTTTTCAGAAGAAATAAACATGTTTCTGCAAGTTTGGTCAACCCCATGTAAGTTATGGGGCAGTAACAGCACACTTTTCAAAACGTGTTTTTCAGCCCGAGATAAACACGTTTTTTCAGACAGCTGTATCCCTATGTAACTGCAAGGCTCAGAAGAGCCCACACACTCAGGTCTTAACCCCAGTGTGCTGAAAGTGTCAAAACATGTTTTTCAGCAGAAATAAACATGTTTCTGCAAGTTTGGTCAACCCCATTTATCTTATGGGGCAGTAACAGGTCACTTTTCAAAACGTGTTTTTCAGCCGGAAATAAACGCGTTTTTTCAGACAGCTGTATCCCTATGTAACTGCAAGGCTCAGAAGAGCCCACAAACTCAGGTCTTAACCCCAGTGTGCTGAAAGTGTCAAAACATGTTTTTCAGCAGAAATAAACATGTTTCTGCAAGTTTGGTCAACCCCATGTAACTTATGGGGCAGTAACAGCTCACTTTTCAAAACGTGTTTTTCAGCCCGAAATAAACGCGTTTTTTCAGACAGCTGTATCCCTATGTAACTGCAAGGCTCAGAAGAGCCCACACACTCAGGTCTTAACCCCAGTGTGCTGAAAGTGTCAAAACATGTTTTTCAGCAGAAATAAACATGTTTCTGCAAGTTTGGTCAACCCCATGTAAGTTATGGGTCAGTAACAGCTCACTTTTCAAAACGTGCTTTTCAGCCCAAAATAAACGCGTTTTTTCAGACAGCTGTATCCCTATGTAACTGCAAGGCTCAGAAGAGCCCACACACTCAGGTCTTAACCCCAGTGTGCTGACAGTGTCAAAACATGTTTTTCAGCAGAAATAAACATGTTTCTGCAAGTTTGGTCAACCCCATGTAACTTATGGGGCAGTAACAGCTCACTTTTCAAAACGTGTTTTATAGCCCTAAATAAACGCGTTTTTTCTGACAGCTGTATCCCTATGTAACTGCAAGGCTCAGAAGAGCCCACACACTCAGGTCTTAAGCCCAGTGTGCTGACAGTGTCAAAACATGTTTTTCAGAAGAAATAAACATGTTTCTGCAAGTTTGGTCAACCCCATGTAAGTTATGGGGCAGTAACAGCACACTTTTCAAAACGTGTTTTTCAGCCCGAGATAAACACGTTTTTTCAGACAGCTGTATCCCTATGTAACTGCAAGGCTCAGAAGAGCCCACACACTCAGGTCTTAACCCCAGTGTGCTGACAGTGTCAAAACATGTTTTTCAGCAGAAATAAACATGTTTCTGCAAGTTTGGTCAACCCCATGTAAGTTATGGGGCAGTAACAGCACACTTTTCAAAACGTGTTTTTCAGCCCGAGATAAACACGTTTTTTCAGACAGCTGTATCCCTATGTAACTGCAAGGCTCAGAAGAGCCCACACACTCAGGTCTTAACCCCAGTGTGCTGACAGTGTCAAAACATGTTTTTCAGCAGAAATAAACATGTTTCTGCAAGTTTGGTCAACCCCATGTAACTTATGGGGCAGTAACAGCTCACTTTTCAAAACGTGTTTTTCAGCCCGAAATAAACGCGTTTTTTCAGACAGCTGTATCCCTATGTAACTGCAAGGCTCAGAAGAGCCCACACACTCAGGTCTTAACCCCAGTGTGCTGAAAGTGTCAAAACATGTTTTTCAGCAGAAATAAACATGTTTCTGCAAGTTTGGTCAACCCCATGTAAGTTATGGGGTAGTAACAGCACACTTTTCAAAACGTGTTTTTCAGCCCGAAATAAACGCGTTTTTTTCAGACAGCTGTATCCCTATGTAACTGCAAGGCTCAGAAGAGCCCACACACTCAGGTCTTAACCCCAGTGTGCTGAAAGTGTCAAAACATGTTTTTCAGCAGAAATAAACATGTTTCTGCAAGTTTGGTCAACCCCATGTATCTTATGGGGCAGTAACAGCACACTTTTCAAAACGTGTTTTTCAGCCCGAGATAAACACGTTTTTTCAGACAGCTGTATCCCTATGTAACTGCAAGGCTCAGAAGAGCCAACACACTCAGGTCTTAACCCCAGTGTGCTGAAAGTGTCAAAACATGTTTTTCAGCAGAAATAAACATGTTTCTGCAAGTTTGGTCAACCCCATGTAAGTTATGGGTCAGTAACAGCTCACTTTTCAAAACGTGTTTTTCAGCCCGAAATAAACACGTTTTTTCAGACTTCAGAATCTCCATGTAACTGCAAGGCTCAGAAGAGCCCACACACTCAGGTCTTAACCCCAGTGTGCTGAAAGTGTCAAAACATGTTTTTCAGCAGAAATAAACATGTTTCTGCAAGTTTGGTCAACCCCATGTAAGTTATGGGTCAGTAACAGCTCACTTTTCAAAACGTGTTTTTCAGCCCGAAATAAACGCGTTTTTTCAGACAGCTGTATCCCTATGTAACTGCAAGGCTCAGAAGAGCCCACAAACTCAGGTCTTAACCCCAGTGTGCTGAAAGTGTCAAAACATGTTTTTCAGCAGAAATAAACATGTTTCTGCAAGTTTGGTCAACCCCATGTAACTTATGGGGCAGTAACAGCTCACTTTTCAAAACGTGTTTTTCAGCCCGAAATAAACGCGTTTTTTCAGACAGCTGTATCCCTATGTAACTGCAAGGCTCAGAAGAGCCCACACACTCAGGTCTTAACCCCAGTGTGCTGAAAGTGTCAAAACATGTTTTTCAGCAGAAATAAACATGTTTCTGCAAGTTTGGTCAACCCCATGTATCTTATGGGGCAGTAACAGGTCACTTTTCAAAACGTGTTTTTCAGCCCGAAATAAACACGTTTTTTTCAGACAGCTGTATCCCTATGTAACTGCAAGGCTCAGAAGAGCCCACACACTCAGGTCTTAACCCCAGTGTGCTGAAAGTGTCAAAACATGTTTTTCAGCAGAAATAAACATGTTTCTGCAAGTTTGGTCAACCCCATGTATCTTATGGGGCAGTAACAGCACACTTTTCAAAACGTGTTTTTCAGCCCGAGATAAACACGTTTTTTCAGACAGCTGTATCCCTATGTAACTGCAAGGCTCAGAAGAGCCCACACACTCAGGTCTTAACCCCAGTGTGCTGAAAGTGTCAAAACATGTTTTTCAGCAGAAATAAACATGTTTCTGCAAGTTTGGTCAACCCCATGTAAGTTATGGGTCAGTAACAGCTCACTTTTCAAAACGTGTTTTTCAGCCCGAAATAAACACGTTTTTTCAGACTTCAGAATCTCCATGTAACTGCAAGGCTCAGAAGAGCCCACACACTCAGGTCTTAACCCCAGTGTGCTGAAAGTGTCAAAACATGTTTTTCAGCAGAAATAAACATGTTTCTGCAAGTTTGGTCAACCCCATGTAAGTTATGGGTCAGTAACAGCTCACTTTTCAAAACGTGTTTTTCAGCCCGAAATAAACGCGTTTTTTCAGACAGCTGTATCCCTATGTAACTGCAAGGCTCAGAAGAGCCCACAAACTCAGGTCTTAACCCCAGTGTGCTGAAAGTGTCAAAACATGTTTTTCAGCAGAAATAAACATGTTTCTGCAAGTTTGGTCAACCCCATGTAACTTATGGGGCAGTAACAGCTCACTTTTCAAGACGTGTTTTTCAGCCCGAAATAAACGCGTTTTTTAAGACAGCTGTATCCCTATGTAACTGCAAGGCTCAGAAGAGCCCACACACTCAGGTCTTAACCCCAGTGTGCTGAAAGTGTCAAAACATGTTTTTCAGCAGAAATAAACATGTTTCTGCAAGTTTGGTCAACCCCATGTAAGTTATGGGGTAGTAACAGCACACTTTTCAAAACGTGTTTTTCAGCCCGAAATAAACGCGTTTTTTTCAGACAGCTGTATCCCTATGTAACTGCAAGGCTCAGAAGAGCCAACACACTCAGGTCTTAACCCCAGTGTGCTGAAAGTGTCAAAACATGTTTTTCAGCAGAAATAAACATGTTTCTGCAAGTTTGGTCAACCCCATGTAAGTTATGGGGCAGTAACAGCACACTTTTCAAAACGTGTTTTTCAGCCCGAGATAAACACGTTTTTTCAGACAGCTGTATCCCTATGTAACTGCAAGGCTCAGAAGAGCCAACACACTCAGGTCTTAACCCCAGTGTGCTGAAAGTGTCAAAACATGTTTTTCAGCAGAAATAAACATGTTTCTGCAAGTTTGGTCAACCCCATGTAAGTTATGGGTCAGTAACAGCTCACTTTTCAAAACGTGTTTTTCAGCCCGAAATAAACGCGTTTTTTCAGACAGCTGTATCCCTATGTAACTGCAAGGCTCAGAAGAGCCCACACACTCAGGTCTTAACCCCAGTGTGCTGAAAGTGTCAAAACATGTTTTTCAGCAGAAATAAACATGTTTCTGCAAGTTTGGTCAACCCCATGTAAGTTATGGGGCAGTAACAGCACACTTTTCAAAACGTGTTTTTCAGCCCGAGATAAACACGTTTTTTCAGACAGCTGTATCCCTATGTAACTGCAAGGCTCAGAAGAGCCAACACACTCAGGTCTTAACCCCAGTGTGCTGAAAGTGTCAAAACATGTTTTTCAGCAGAAATAAACATGTTTCTGCAAGTTTGGTCAACCCCATGTAAGTTATGGGTCAGTAACAGCTCACTTTTCAAAACGTGTTTTTCAGCCCGAAATAAACGCGTTTTTTCAGACAGCTGTATCCCTATGTAACTGCAAGGCTCAGAAGAGCCCACACACTCAGGTCTTAACCCCAGTGTGCTGACAGTGTCAAAACATGTTTTTCAGAAGAAATAAACATGTTTCTGCAAGTTTGGTCAACCCCATGTAAGTTATGGGGCAGTAACAGCACACTTTTCAAAACGTGTTTTTCAGCCCGAGATAAACACGTTTTTTCAGACAGCTGTATCCCTATGTAACTGCAAGGCTCAGAAGAGCCCACACACTCAGGTCTTAACCCCAGTGTGCTGAAAGTGTCAAAACATGTTTTTCAGCAGAAATAAACATGTTTCTGCAAGTTTGGTCAACCCCATGTAAGTTATGGGTCAGTAACAGCTCACTTTTCAAAACGTGTTTTTCAGCCCGAAATAAACACGTTTTTTCAGACTTCAGAATCTCCATGTAACTGCAAGGCTCAGAAGAGCCCACACACTCAGGTCTTAACCCCAGTGTGCTGAAAGTGTCAAAACATGTTTTTCAGCAGAAATAAACATGTTTCTGCAAGTTTGGTCAACCCCATGTAAGTTATGGGGTAGTAACAACACACTTTTCAAAACATGTTTTTCAGCCCGAAATAAACGCGTTTTTTCAGACAGCTGTATCCCTATGTAACTGCAAGGCTCAGAAGAGCCCACACACTCAGGTCTTAACCCCAGTGTGCTGAAAGTGTCAAAACATGTTTTTCAGCAGAAATAAACATGTTTCTGCAAGTTTGGTCAACCCCATGTAACTTATGGGGCAGTAACAGCTCACTTTTCAAAACGTGTTTTTCAGCCCGAAATAAACGCGTTTTTTCAGACAGCTGTATCCCTATGTAACTGCAAGGCTCAGAAGAGCCCACACACTCAGGTCTTAACCCCAGTGTGCTGAAAGTGTCAAAACATGTTTTTCAGCAGAAATAAACATGTTTCTGCAAGTTTGGTCAACCCCATGTAAGTTATGGGGTAGTAACAGCACACTTTTCAAAACGTGTTTTTCAGCCCGAAATAAACGCGTTTTTTTCAGACAGCTGTATCCCTATGTAACTGCAAGGCTCAGAAGAGCCAACACACTCAGGTCTTAACCCCAGTGTGCTGAAAGTGTCAAAACATGTTTTTCAGCAGAAATAAACATGTTTCTGCAAGTTTGGTCAACCCCATGTAAGTTATGGGGCAGTAACAGCACACTTTTCAAAACGTGTTTTTCAGCCCGAGATAAACACGTTTTTTCAGACAGCTGTATCCCTATGTAACTGCAAGGCTCAGAAGAGCCAACACACTCAGGTCTTAACCCCAGTGTGCTGAAAGTGTCAAAACATGTTTTTCAGCAGAAATAAACATGTTTCTGCAAGTTTGGTCAACCCCATGTAAGTTATGGGTCAGTAACAGCTCACTTTTCAAAACGTGTTTTTCAGCCCGAAATAAACGCGTTTTTTCAGACAGCTGTATCCCTATGTAACTGCAAGGCTCAGAAGAGCCCACACACTCAGGTCTTAACCCCAGTGTGCTGAAAGTGTCAAAACATGTTTTTCAGCAGAAATAAACATGTTTCTGCAAGTTTGGTCAACCCCATGTAAGTTATGGGGCAGTAACAGCACACTTTTCAAAACGTGTTTTTCAGCCCGAGATAAACACGTTTTTTCAGACAGCTGTATCCCTATGTAACTGCAAGGCTCAGAAGAGCCAACACACTCAGGTCTTAACCCCAGTGTGCTGAAAGTGTCAAAACATGTTTTTCAGCAGAAATAAACATGTTTCTGCAAGTTTGGTCAACCCCATGTAAGTTATGGGTCAGTAACAGCTCACTTTTCAAAACGTGTTTTTCAGCCCGAAATAAACGCGTTTTTTCAGACAGCTGTATCCCTATGTAACTGCAAGGCTCAGAAGAGCCCACACACTCAGGTCTTAACCCCAGTGTGCTGACAGTGTCAAAACATGTTTTTCAGAAGAAATAAACATGTTTCTGCAAGTTTGGTCAACCCCATGTAAGTTATGGGGCAGTAACAGCACACTTTTCAAAACGTGTTTTTCAGCCCGAGATAAACACGTTTTTTCAGACAGCTGTATCCCTATGTAACTGCAAGGCTCAGAAGAGCCCACACACTCAGGTCTTAACCCCAGTGTGCTGAAAGTGTCAAAACATGTTTTTCAGCAGAAATAAACATGTTTCTGCAAGTTTGGTCAACCCCATGTAAGTTATGGGTCAGTAACAGCTCACTTTTCAAAACGTGTTTTTCAGCCCGAAATAAACACGTTTTTTCAGACTTCAGAATCTCCATGTAACTGCAAGGCTCAGAAGAGCCCACACACTCAGGTCTTAACCCCAGTGTGCTGAAAGTGTCAAAACATGTTTTTCAGCAGAAATAAACATGTTTCTGCAAGTTTGGTCAACCCCATGTAAGTTATGGGGTAGTAACAACACACTTTTCAAAACATGTTTTTCAGCCCGAAATAAACGCGTTTTTTCAGACAGCTGTATCCCTATGTAACTGCAAGGCTCAGAAGAGCCCACACACTCAGGTCTTAACCCCAGTGTGCTGACAGTGTCAAAACATGTTTTTCAGCAGAAATAAACATGTTTCTGCAAGTTTGGTTAACCCCATGTAAGTTATGGGGCAGTAACAGCTCACTTTTCAAAACGTGTTTTTCAGCCCGAAATAAACGCGTTTTTTCAGACAGCTGTATCCCTATGTAACTGCAAGGCTCAGAAGAGCCCACACACACAGGACTTAACCCCAGTGTGCTGACAGTGTCAAAACATGTTTTTCAGCAGAAATAAACATGTTTCTGCAAGTTTGGTCAACCCCATGTAAGTTATGGGGCAGTAACAGCACACTTTTCAAAACGTGTTTTTCAGCCCGAGATAAACACGTTTTTTCAGACAGCTGTATCCCTATGTAACTGCAAGGCTCAGAAGAGCCCACACACTCAGGTCTTAACCCCAGTGTGCTGAAAGTGTCAAAACATGTTTTTCAGCAGAAATAAACATGTTTCTGCAAGTTTGGTCAACCCCATGTAAGTTATGGGTCAGTAACAGCTCACTTTTCAAAACGTGTTTTTCAGCCCGAAATAAACACGTTTTTTCAGACTTCAGAATCTCCATGTAACTGCAAGGCTCAGAAGAGCCCACACACTCAGGTCTTAACCCCAGTGTGCTGAAAGTGTCAAAACATGTTTTTCAGCAGAAATAAACATGTTTCTGCAAGTCTGGTCAACCCCATGTAAGTTATGGGTCAGTAACAGCTCACTTTTCAAAACGTGTTTTTCAGCCCGAAATAAACGCGTTTTTTCAGACAGCTGTATCCCTATGTAACTGCAAGGCTCAGAAGAGCCCACAAACTCAGGTCTTAACCCCAGTGTGCTGAAAGTGTCAAAACATGTTTTTCAGCAGAAATAAACATGTTTCTGCAAGTTTGGTCAACCCCATGTAACTTATGGGGCAGTAACAGCTCACTTTTCAAAACGTGTTTTTCAGCCCGAAATAAACGCGTTTTTTCAGACAGCTGTATCCCTATGTAACTGCAAGGCTCAGAAGAGCCCACACACTCAGGTCTTAACCCCAGTGTGCTGAAAGTGTCAAAACATGTTTTTCAGCAGAAATAAACATGTTTCTGCAAGTTTGGTCAACCCCATGTAACTTATGGGGCAGTAACAGCTCACTTTTCAAAACGTGTTTTTCAGCCCGAAATAAACGCGTTTTTTCAGACAGCTGTATCCCTATGTAACTGCAAGGCTCAGAAGAGCCCACACACTCAGGACTTAACCCCAGTGTGCTGACAGTGTCAAAACATGTTTTTCAGCAGAAATAAACATGTTTCTGCAAGTTTGGTCAACCCCATGTAAGTTATGGGGCAGTAACAGCACACTTTTCAAAACGTGTTTTTCAGCCCGAGATAAACACGTTTTTTCAGACAGCTGTATCCCTATGTAACTGCAAGGCTCAGAAGAGCCAACACACTCAGGTCTTAACCCCAGTGTGCTGAAAGTGTCAAAACATGTTTTTCAGCAGAAATAAACATGTTTCTGCAAGTTTGGTCAACCCCATGTAAGTTATGAGTCAGTAACAGCTCACTTTTCAAAACGTGTTTTTCAGCCCGAAATAAACGCGTTTTTTCAGACAGCTGTATCCCTATGTAACTGCAAGGCTCAGAAGAGCCCACACACTCAGGTCTTAACCCCAGTGTGCTGACAGTGTCAAAACATGTTTTTCAGAAGAAATAAACATGTTTCTGCAAGTTTGGTCAACCCCATGTAAGTTATGGGGCAGTAACAGCACACTTTTCAAAACGTGTTTTTCAGCCCGAGATAAACACGTTTTTTCAGACAGCTGTATCCCTATGTAACTGCAAGGCTCAGAAGAGCCCACACACTCAGGTCTTAACCCCAGTGTGCTGAAAGTGTCAAAACATGTTTTTCAGCAGAAATAAACATGTTTCTGCAAGTTTGGTCAACCCCATGTAAGTTATGGGTCAGTAACAGCTCACTTTTCAAAACGTGTTTTTCAGCCCGAAATAAACACGTTTTTTCAGACTTCAGAATCTCCATGTAACTGCAAGGCTCAGAAGAGCCCACACACTCAGGTCTTAACCCCAGTGTGCTGAAAGTGTCAAAACATGTTTTTCAGCAGAAATAAACATGTTTCTGCAAGTTTGGTCAACCCCATGTAAGTTATGGGGCAGTAACAGCACACTTTTCAAAACGTGTTTTTCAGCCCGAGATAAACACGTTTTTTCAGACAGCTGTATCCCTATGTAACTGCAAGGCTCAGAAGAGCCAACACACTCAGGTCTTAACCCCAGTGTGCTGAAAGTGTCAAAACATGTTTTTCAGCAGAAATAAACATGTTTCTGCAAGTTTGGTCAACCCCATGTAAGTTATGGGGCAGTAACAGCACACTTTTCAAAACGTGTTTTTCAGCCCGAGATAAACACGTTTTTTCAGACAGCTGTATCCCTATGTAACTGCAAGGCTCAGAAGAGCCAACACACTCAGGTCTTAACCCCAGTGTGCTGAAAGTGTCAAAACATGTTTTTCAGCAGAAATAAACATGTTTCTGCAAGTTTGGTCAACCCCATGTAAGTTATGGGTCAGTAATAGCTCACTTTTCAAAACGTGTTTTTCAGCCCGAAATAAACGCGTTTTTTCAGACAGCTGTATCCCTATGTAACTGCAAGGCTCAGAAGAGCCCACACACTCAGGTCTTAACCCCAGTGTGCTGAAAGTGTCAAAACATGTTTTTCAGCAGAAATAAACATGTTTCTGCAAGTTTGGTCAACCCCATGTAAGTTATGGGGCAGTAACAGCACACTTTTCAAAACGTGTTTTTCAGCCCGAGATAAACACGTTTTTTCAGACAGCTGTATCCCTATGTAACTGCAAGGCTCAGAAGAGCCCACACACTCAGGTCTTAACCCCAGTGTGCTGACAGTGTCAAAACATGTTTTTCAGCAGAAATAAACATGTTTCTGCAAGTTTGGTCAACCCCATGTATCTTATGGGGCAGTAACAGGTCACTTTTCAAAACGTGTTTTTCAGCCCGAAATAAACACGTTTTTTTCAGACAGCTGTATCCCTATGTAACTGCAAGGCTCAGAAGAGCCCACACACTCAGGTCTTAACCCCAGTGTGCTGAAAGTGTCAAAACATGTTTTTCAGCAGAAATAAACATGTTTCTGCAAGTTTGGTCAACCCCATGTATCTTATGGGGCAGTAACAGCACACTTTTCAAAACGTGTTTTTCAGCCCGAGATAAACACGTTTTTTCAGACAGCTGTATCCCTATGTAACTGCAAGGCTCAGAAGAGCCAACACACTCAGGTCTTAACCCCAGTGTGCTGAAAGTGTCAAAACATGTTTTTCAGCAGAAATAAACATGTTTCTGCAAGTTTGGTCAACCCCATGTAAGTTATGGGTCAGTAACAGCTCACTTTTCAAAACGTGTTTTTCAGCCCGAAATAAACGCGTTTTTTCAGACAGCTGTATCCCTATGTAACTGCAAGGCTCAGAAGAGCCCACACACTCAGGTCTTAACCCCAGTGTGCTGACAGTGTCAAAACATGTTTTTCAGAAGAAATAAACATGTTTCTGCAAGTTTGGTCAACCCCATGTAAGTTATGGGGCAGTAACAGCACACTTTTCAAAACGTGTTTTTCAGCCCGAGATAAACACGTTTTTTCAGACAGCTGTATCCCTATGTAACTGCAAGGCTCAGAAGAGCCCACACACTCAGGTCTTAACCCCAGTGTGCTGAAAGTGTCAAAACATGTTTTTCAGCAGAAATAAACATGTTTCTGCAAGTTTGGTCAACCCCATTTATCTTATGGGGCAGTAACAGGTCACTTTTCAAAACGTGTTTTTCAGCCGGAAATAAACGCGTTTTTTCAGACAGCTGTATCCCTATGTAACTGCAAGGCTCAGAAGAGCCCACAAACTCAGGTCTTAACCCCAGTGTGCTGAAAGTGTCAAAACATGTTTTTCAGCAGAAATAAACATGTTTCTGCAACTTTGGTCAACCCCATGTAACTTATGGGGCAGTAACAGCTCACTTTTCAAAACGTGTTTTTCAGCCCGAAATAAACGCGTTTTTTCAGACAGCTGTATCCCTATGTAACTGCAAGGCTCAGAAGAGCCCACACACTCAGGTCTTAACCCCAGTGTGCTGAAAGTGTCAAAACATGTTTTTCAGCAGAAATAAACATGTTTCTGCAAGTTTGGTCAACCCCATGTAAGTTATGGGTCAGTAACAGCTCACTTTTCAAAACGTGCTTTTCAGCCCGAAATAAACGCGTTTTTTCAGACAGCTGTATCCCTATGTAACTGCAAGGCTCAGAAGAGCCCACACACTCAGGTCTTAACCCCAGTGTGCTGACAGTGTCAAAACATGTTTTTCAGCAGAAATAAACATGTTTCTGCAAGTTTGGTCAACCCCATGTAACTTATGGGGCAGTAACAGCTCACTTTTCAAAACGTGTTTTATAGCCCTAAATAAACGCGTTTTTTCTGACAGCTGTATCCCTATGTAACTGCAAGGCTCAGAAGAGCCCACACACTCAGGTCTTAAGCCCAGTGTGCTGACAGTGTCAAAACATGTTTTTCAGAAGAAATAAACATGTTTCTGCAAGTTTGGTCAACCCCATGTAAGTTATGGGGCAGTAACAGCACACTTTTCAAAACGTGTTTTTCAGCCCGAGATAAACACGTTTTTTCAGACAGCTGTATCCCTATGTAACTGCAAGGCTCAGAAGAGCCCACACACTCAGGTCTTAACCCCAGTGTGCTGACAGTGTCAAAACATGTTTTTCAGCAGAAATAAACATGTTTCTGCAAGTTTGGTCAACCCCATGTAAGTTATGGGGCAGTAACAGCACACTTTTCAAAACGTGTTTTTCAGCCCGAGATAAACACGTTTTTTCAGACAGCTGTATCCCTATGTAACTGCAAGGCTCAGAAGAGCCCACACACTCAGGTCTTAACCCCAGTGTGCTGAAAGTGTCAAAACATGTTTTTCAGCAGAAATAAACATGTTTCTGCAAGTTTGGTCAACCCCATGTAAGTTATGGGTCAGTAACAGCTCACTTTTCAAAACGTGTTTTTCAGCCCGAAATAAACACGTTTTTTCAGACTTCAGAATCTCCATGTAACTGCAAGGCTCAGAAGAGCCCACACACTCAGGTCTTAACCCCAGTGTGCTGAAAGTGTCAAAACATGTTTTTCAGCAGAAATAAACATGTTTCTGCAAGTCTGGTCAACCCCATGTAAGTTATGGGTCAGTAACAGCTCACTTTTCAAAACGTGTTTTTCAGCCCGAAATAAACGCGTTTTTTCAGACAGCTGTATCCCTATGTAACTGCAAGGCTCAGAAGAGCCCACAAACTCAGGTCTTAACCCCAGTGTGCTGAAAGTGTCAAAACATGTTTTTTTGCAGAAATAAACATGTTTCTGCAAGTTTGGTCAACCCCATGTAACTTATGGGGCAGTAACAGCTCACTTTTCAAAACGTGTTTTTCAGCCCGAAATAAACGCGTTTTTTCAGACAGCTGTATCCCTATGTAACTGCAAGGCTCAGAAGAGCCCACACACTCAGGTCTTAACCCCAGTGTGCTGAAAGTGTCAAAACATGTTTTTCAGCAGAAATAAACATGTTTCTGCAAGTTTGGTCAACCCCATGTAACTTATGGGGCAGTAACAGCTCACTTTTCAAAACGTGTTTTTCAGCCCGAAATAAACGCGTTTTTTCAGACAGCTGTATCCCTATGTAACTGCAAGGCTCAGAAGAGCCCACACACTCAGGACTTAACCCCAGTGTGCTGACAGTGTCAAAACATGTTTTTCAGAAGAAATAAACATGTTTCTGCAAGTTTGGTCAACCCCATGTAAGTTATGGGGCAGTAACAGCACACTTTTCAAAACGTGTTTTTCAGCCCGAGATAAACACGTTTTTTCAGACAGCTGTATCCCTATGTAACTGCAAGGCTCAGAAGAGCCCACACACTCAGGTCTTAACCCAAGTGTGCTGAAAGTGTCAAAACATGTTTTTCAGCAGAAATAAACATGTTTCTGCAAGTTTGGTCAACCCCATGTAACTTATGGGGCAGTAACAGCTCACTTTTCAAAACATGTTTTTCAGCCCGAAATAAACGCGTTTTTTCAAACAGCTGTATCCCTATGTAACTGCAAGGCTCAGAAGAGCCCACACACTCAGGTCTTAACCCCAGTGTGCTGAAAGTGTCAAAACATGTTTTTCAGCAGAAATAAACATGTTTCTGCAAGTTTGGTCAACCCCATGTAAGTTATGGGTCAGTAACAGCTCACTTTTCAAAACGTGTTTTTCAGCCCGAAATAAACGCGTTTTTTCAGACAGCTGTATCCCTATGTAACTGCAAGGCTCAGAAGAGCCCACAAACTCAGGTCTTAACCCCAGTGTGCTGACAGTGTCAAAACATGTTTTTCAGCAGAAATAAACATGTTTCTGCAAGTTTGGTCAACCCCATGTAACTTATGGGGCAGTAACAGCTCACTTTTCAAAACGTGTTTTTCAGCCCGAAATAAACGCGTTTTTTCAGACAGCTGTATCCCTATGTAACTGCAAGGCTCAGAAGAGCCCACACACTCAGGTCTTAACCCCAGTGTGCTGAAAGTGTCAAAACATGTTTTTCAGCAGAAATAAACATGTTTCTGCAAGTTTGGTCAACCCCATGTAAGTTATGGGGTAGTAACAGCACACTTTTCAAAACGTGTTTTTCAGCCCGAAATAAACGCGTTTTTTTCAGACAGCTGTATCCCTATGTAACTGCAAGGCTCAGAAGAGCCAACACACTCAGGTCTTAACCCCAGTGTGCTGAAAGTGTCAAAACATGTTTTTCAGCAGAAATAAACATGTTTCTGCAAGTTTGGTCAACCCCATGTAAGTTATGGGGCAGTAACAGCACACTTTTCAAAACGTGTTTTTCAGCCCGAGATAAACACGTTTTTTCAGACAGCTGTATCCCTATGTAACTGCAAGGCTCAGAAGAGCCAACACACTCAGGTCTTAACCCCAGTGTGCTGAAAGTGTCAAAACATGTTTTTCAGCAGAAATAAACATGTTTCTGCAAGTTTGGTCAACCCCATGTAAGTTATGGGTCAGTAACAGCTCACTTTTCAAAACGTGTTTTTCAGCCCGAAATAAACGCGTTTTTTCAGACAGCTGTATCCCTATGTAACTGCAAGGCTCAGAAGAGCCCACACACTCAGGTCTTAACCCCAGTGTGCTGAAAGTGTCAAAACATGTTTTTCAGCAGAAATAAACATGTTTCTGCAAGTTTGGTCAACCCCATGTGAGTTATGGGGCAGTAACAGCACACTTTTCAAAACGTGTTTTTCAGCCCGAGATAAACACGTTTTTTCAGACAGCTGTATCCCTATGTAACTGCAAGGCTCAGAAGAGCCAACACACTCAGGTCTTAACCCCAGTGTGCTGAAAGTGTCAAAACATGTTTTTCAGCAGAAATAAACATGTTTCTGCAAGTTTGGTCAACCCCATGTAACTTATGGGTCAGTAACAGCTCACTTTTCAAAACGTGTTTTTCAGCCCGAAATAAACGCGTTTTTTCAGACAGCTGTGTCCCTATGTAACTGCAAGGCTCAGAAGAGCCCACACACTCAGGTCTTAACCCCAGTGTGCTGAAAGTGTCAAAACATGTTTTTCAGCAGAAATAAACATGTTTCTGCAAGTTTGGTCAACCCCATGTAAGTTATGGGGTAGTAACAACACACTTTTCAAAACATGTTTTTCAGCCCGAAATAAACGCGTTTTTTCAGACAGCTGTATCCCTATGTAACTGCAAGGCTCAGAAGAGCCCACACACTCAGGTCTTAACCCCAGTGTGCTGACAGTGTCAAAACATGTTTTTCAGCAGAAATAAACATGTTTCTGCAAGTTTGGTAAACCCCATGTAACTTATGGGGCAGTAACAGCTCACTTTTCAAAACGTGTTTTTCAGCCCGAAATAAACGCGTTTTTTCTGACAGCTGTATCCCTATGTAACTGCAAGGCTCAGAAGAGCCCACACACTCAGGTCTTAACCCCAGTGTGCTGAAAGTGTCAAAACATGTTTTTCAGCAGAAATAAACATGTTTCTGCAAGTTTGGTCAACCCCATGTAAGTTATGGGTCAGTAACAGCTCACTTTTCAAAACGTGTTTTTCAGCCCGAAATAAACGCGTTTTTTCAGACAGCTGTATCCCTATGTAACTGCAAGGCTCAGAAGAGCCAACACACTCAGGTCTTAACCCCAGTGTGCTGACAGTGTCAAAACGTGTTTTTCAGCAGAAATAAACATGTTTCTGCAAGTTTGGTCAACCCCATGTAACTTATGGGGCAGTAACAGCTCACTTTTCAAAACGTGTTTTATAGCCCTAAATAAACGCGTTTTTTCTGACAGCTGTATCCCTATGTAACTGCAAGGCTCAGAAGAGCCCACACACTCAGGTCTTAACCCCAGTGTGCTGACAGTGTCAAAACATGTTTTTCAGCAGAAATAAACATGTTTCTGCAAGTTTGGTCAACCCCATGTATCTTATGGGGCAGTAACAGGTCACTTTTCAAAACGTGTTTTTCAGCCCGAAATAAACACGTTTTTTTCAGACAGCTGTATCCCTATGTAACTGCAAGGCTCAGAAGAGCCCACACACTCAGGTCTTAACCCCAGTGTGCTGAAAGTGTCAAAACATGTTTTTCAGCAGAAATAAACATGTTTCTGCAAGTTTGGTCAACCCCATGTATCTTATGGGGCAGTAACAGCACACTTTTCAAAACGTGTTTTTCAGCCCGAGATAAACACGTTTTTTCAGACAGCTGTATCCCTATGTAACTGCAAGGCTCAGAAGAGCCAACACACTCAGGTCTTAACCCCAGTGTGCTGAAAGTGTCAAAACATGTTTTTCAGCAGAAATAAACATGTTTCTGCAAGTTTGGTCAACCCCATGTAAGTTATGGGTCAGTAACAGCTCACTTTTCAAAACGTGTTTTTCAGCCCGAAATAAACGCGTTTTTTCAGACAGCTGTATCCCTATGTAACTGCAAGGCTCAGAAGAGCCCACACACTCAGGTCTTAACCCCAGTGTGCTGACAGTGTCAAAACATGTTTTTCAGAAGAAATAAACATGTTTCTGCAAGTTTGGTCAACCCCATGTAAGTTATGGGGCAGTAACAGCACACTTTTCAAAACGTGTTTTTCAGCCCGAGATAAACACGTTTTTTCAGACAGCTGTATCCCTATGTAACTGCAAGGCTCAGAAGAGCCCACACACTCAGGTCTTAACCCCAGTGTGCTGAAAGTGTCAAAACATGTTTTTCAGCAGAAATAAACATGTTTCTGCAAGTTTGGTCAACCCCATTTATCTTATGGGGCAGTAACAGGTCACTTTTCAAAACGTGTTTTTCAGCCGGAAATAAACGCGTTTTTTCAGACAGCTGTATCCCTATGTAACTGCAAGGCTCAGAAGAGCCCACAAACTCAGGTCTTAACCCCAGTGTGCTGAAAGTGTCAAAACATGTTTTTCAGCAGAAATAAACGTTTCTGCAAGTTTGGTCAACCCCATGTAACTTATGGGGCAGTAACAGCTCACTTTTCAAAACGTGTTTTTCAGCCCGAAATAAACGCGTTTTTTCAGACAGCTGTATCCCTATGTAACTGCAAGGCTCAGAAGAGCCCACACACTCAGGTCTTAACCCCAGTGTGCTGAAAGTGTCAAAACATGTTTTTCAGCAGAAATAAACATGTTTCTGCAAGTTTGGTCAACCCCATGTAAGTTATGGGTCAGTAACAGCTCACTTTTCAAAACGTGCTTTTCAGCCCGAAATAAACGCGTTTTTTCAGACAGCTGTATCCCTATGTAACTGCAAGGCTCAGAAGAGCCCACACACTCAGGTCTTAACCCCAGTGTGCTGACAGTGTCAAAACATGTTTTTCAGCAGAAATAAACATGTTTCTGCAAGTTTGGTCAACCCCATGTAACTTATGGGGCAGTAACAGCTCACTTTTCAAAACGTGTTTTATAGCCCTAAATAAACGCGTTTTTTCTGACAGCTGTATCCCTATGTAACTGCAAGGCTCAGAAGAGCCCACACACTCAGGTCTTAAGCCCAGTGTGCTGACAGTGTCAAAACATGTTTTTCAGAAGAAATAAACATGTTTCTGCAAGTTTGGTCAACCCCATGTAAGTTATGGGGCAGTAACAGCACACTTTTCAAAACGTGTTTTTCAGCCCGAGATAAACACGTTTTTTCAGACAGCTGTATCCCTATGTAACTGCAAGGCTCAGAAGAGCCCACACACTCAGGTCTTAACCCCAGTGTGCTGACAGTGTCAAAACATGTTTTTCAGCAGAAATAAACATGTTTCTGCAAGTTTGGTCAACCCCATGTAAATTATGGGGCAGTAACAGCACACTTTTCAAAACGTGTTTTTCAGCCCGAGATAAACACGTTTTTTCAGACAGCTGTATCCCTATGTAACTGCAAGGCTCAGAAGAGCCCACACACTCAGGTCTTAACCCCAGTGTGCTGAAAGTGTCAAAACATGTTTTTCAGCAGAAATAAACATGTTTCTGCAAGTTTGGTCAACCCCATGTAAGTTATGGGTCAGTAACAGCTCACTTTTCAAAACGTGTTTTTCAGCCCGAAATAAACACGTTTTTTCAGACTTCAGAATCTCCATGTAACTGCAAGGCTCAGAAGAGCCCACACACTCAGGTCTTAACCCCAGTGTGCTGAAAGTGTCAAAACATGTTTTTCAGCAGAAATAAACATGTTTCTGCAAGTCTGGTCAACCCCATGTAAGTTATGGGTCAGTAACAGCTCACTTTTCAAAACGTGTTTTTCAGCCCGAAATAAACGCGTTTTTTCAGACAGCTGTATCCCTATGTAACTGCAAGGCTCAGAAGAGCCCACAAACTCAGGTCTTAACCCCAGTGTGCTGAAAGTGTCAAAACATGTTTTTTTGCAGAAATAAACATGTTTCTGCAAGTTTGGTCAACCCCATGTAACTTATGGGGCAGTAACAGCTCACTTTTCAAAACGTGTTTTTCAGCCCGAAATAAACGCGTTTTTTCAGACAGCTGTATCCTTATGTAACTGCAAGGCTCAGAAGAGCCCACACACTCAGGTCTTAACCCCAGTGTGCTGAAAGTGTCAAAACATGTTTTTCAGCAGAAATAAACATGTTTCTGCAAGTTTGGTCAACCCCATGTAACTTATGGGTCAGTAACAGCTCACTTTTCAAAACGTGTTTTTCAGCCCGAAATAAACGCGTTTTTTCAGACAGCTGTATCCCTATGTAACTGCAAGGCTCAGAAGAGCCCACAAACTCAGGTCTTAACCCCAGTGTGCTGAAAGTGTCAAAACATGTTTTTTTGCAGAAATAAACATGTTTCTGCAAGTTTGGTCAACCCCATGTAACTTATGGGGCAGTAACAGCTCACTTTTCAAAACGTGTTTTTCAGCCCGAAATAAACGCGTTTTTTCAGACAGCTGTATCCCTATGTAACTGCAAGGCTCAGAAGAGCCCACACACTCAGGTCTTAACCCCAGTGTGCTGAAAGTGTCAAAACATGTTTTTCAGCAGAAATAAACATGTTTCTGCAAGTTTGGTCAACCCCATGTAACTTATGGGGCAGTAACAGCTCACTTTTCAAAACGTGTTTTTCAGCCCGAAATAAACGCGTTTTTTCAGACAGCTGTATCCCTATGTAACTGCAAGGCTCAGAAGAGCCCACACACTCAGGACTTAACCCCAGTGTGCTGACAGTGTCAAAACATGTTTTTCAGAAGAAATAAACATGTTTCTGCAAGTTTGGTCAACCCCATGTAAGTTATGGGGCAGTAACAGCACACTTTTCAAAACGTGTTTTTCAGCCCGAGATAAACACGTTTTTTCAGACAGCTGTATCCCTATGTAACTGCAAGGCTCAGAAGAGCCCACACACTCAGGTCTTAACCCCAGTGTGCTGAAAGTGTCAAAACATGTTTTTCAGCAGAAATAAACATGTTTCTGCAAGTTTGGTCAACCCCATGTATCTTATGGGGCAGTAACAGCACACTTTTCAAAACGTGTTTTTCAGCCCGAGATAAACACGTTTTTTCAGACAGCTGTATCCCTATGTAACTGCAAGGCTCAGAAGAGCCAACACACTCAGGTCTTAACCCCAGTGTGCTGAAAGTGTCAAAACATGTTTTTCAGCAGAAATAAACATGTTTCTGCAAGTTTGGTCAACCCCATGTAAGTTATGGGTCAGTAACAGCTCACTTTTCAAAACGTGTTTTTCAGCCCGAAATAAACGCGTTTTTTCAGACAGCTGTATCCCTATGTAACTGCAAGGCTCAGAAGAGCCCACACACTCAGGTCTTAACCCCAGTGTGCTGACAGTGTCAAAACATGTTTTTCAGAAGAAATAAACATGTTTCTGCAAGTTTGGTCAACCCCATGTAAGTTATGGGGCAGTAACAGCACACTTTTCAAAACGTGTTTTTCAGCCCGAGATAAACACGTTTTTTCAGACAGCTGTATCCCTATGTAACTGCAAGGCTCAGAAGAGCCCACACACTCAGGTCTTAACCCCAGTGTGCTGAAAGTGTCAAAACATGTTTTTCAGCAGAAATAAACATGTTTCTGCAAGTTTGGTCAACCCCATTTATCTTATGGGGCAGTAACAGGTCACTTTTCAAAACGTGTTTTTCAGCCGGAAATAAACGCGTTTTTTCAGACAGCTGTATCCCTATGTAACTGCAAGGCTCAGAAGAGCCCACAAACTCAGGTCTTAACCCCAGTGTGCTGAAAGTGTCAAAACATGTTTTTCAGCAGAAATAAACATGTTTCTGCAAGTTTGGTCAACCCCATGTAACTTATGGGGCAGTAACAGCTCACTTTTCAAAACGTGTTTTTCAGCCCGAAATAAACGCGTTTTTTCAGACAGCTGTATCCCTATGTAACTGCAAGGCTCAGAAGAGCCCACACACTCAGGTCTTAACCCCAGTGTGCTGAAAGTGTCAAAACATGTTTTTCAGCAGAAATAAACATGTTTCTGCAAGTTTGGTCAACCCCATGTAAGTTATGGGTCAGTAACAGCTCACTTTTCAAAACGTGCTTTTCAGCCCGAAATAAACGCGTTTTTTCAGACAGCTGTATCCCTATGTAACTGCAAGGCTCAGAAGAGCCCACACACTCAGGTCTTAACCCCAGTGTGCTGACAGTGTCAAAACATGTTTTTCAGCAGAAATAAACATGTTTCTGCAAGTTTGGTCAACCCCATGTAACTTATGGGGCAGTAACAGCTCACTTTTCAAAACGTGTTTTATAGCCCTAAATAAACGCGTTTTTTCTGACAGCTGTATCCCTATGTAACTGCAAGGCTCAGAAGAGCCCACACACTCAGGTCTTAAGCCCAGTGTGCTGACAGTGTCAAAACATGTTTTTCAGAAGAAATAAACATGTTTCTGCAAGTTTGGTCAACCCCATGTAAGTTATGGGGCAGTAACAGCACACTTTTCAAAACGTGTTTTTCAGCCCGAGATAAACACGTTTTTTCAGACAGCTGTATCCCTATGTAACTGCAAGGCTCAGAAGAGCCCACACACTCAGGTCTTAACCCCAGTGTGCTGACAGTGTCAAAACATGTTTTTCAGCAGAAATAAACATGTTTCTGCAAGTTTGGTCAACCCCATGTAAGTTATGGGGCAGTAACAGCACACTTTTCAAAACGTGTTTTTCAGCCCGAGATAAACACGTTTTTTCAGACAGCTGTATCCCTATGTAACTGCAAGGCTCAGAAGAGCCCACACACTCAGGTCTTAACCCCAGTGTGCTGAAAGTGTCAAAACATGTTTTTCAGCAGAAATAAACATGTTTCTGCAAGTTTGGTCAACCCCATGTAAGTTATGGGTCAGTAACAGCTCACTTTTCAAAACGTGTTTTTCAGCCCGAAATAAACGCGTTTTTTCAGACAGCTGTATCCCTATGTAACTGCAAGGCTCAGAAGAGCCCACAAACTCAGGTCTTAACCCCAGTGTGCTGACAGTGTCAAAACATGTTTTTCAGCAGAAATAAACATGTTTCTGCAAGTTTGGTCAACCCCATGTAACTTATGGGGCAGTAACAGCTCACTTTTCAAAACGTGTTTTTCAGCCCGAAATAAACGCGTTTTTTCAGACAGCTGTATCCCTATGTAACTGCAAGGCTCAGAAGAGCCCACACACTCAGGTCTTAACCCCAGTGTGCTGAAAGTGTCAAAACATGTTTTTCAGCAGAAATAAACATGTTTCTGCAAGTTTGGTCAACCCCATGTAAGTTATGGGGTAGTAACAGCACACTTTTCAAAACGTGTTTTTCAGCCCGAAATAAACGCGTTTTTTTCAGACAGCTGTATCCCTATGTAACTGCAAGGCTCAGAAGAGCCCACACACTCAGGTCTTAACCCCAGTGTGCTGAAAGTGTCAAAACATGTTTTTCAGCAGAAATAAACATGTTTCTGCAAGTTTGGTCAACCCCATGTATCTTATGGGGCAGTAACAGCACACTTTTCAAAACGTGTTTTTCAGCCCGAGATAAACACGTTTTTTCAGACAGCTGTATCCCTATGTAACTGCAAGGCTCAGAAGAGCCAACACACTCAGGTCTTAACCCCAGTGTGCTGAAAGTGTCAAAACATGTTTTTCAGCAGAAATAAACATGTTTCTGCAAGTTTGGTCAACCCCATGTAAGTTATGGGTCAGTAACAGCTCACTTTTCAAAACGTGTTTTTCAGCCCGAAATAAACGCGTTTTTTCAGACAGCTGTATCCCTATGTAACTGCAAGGCTCAGAAGAGCCCACACACTCAGGTCTTAACCCCAGTGTGCTGACAGTGTCAAAACATGTTTTTCAGAAGAAATAAACATGTTTCTGCAAGTTTGGTCAACCCCATGTAAGTTATGGGGCAGTAACAGCACACTTTTCAAAACGTGTTTTTCAGCCCGAGATAAACACGTTTTTTCAGACAGCTGTATCCCTATGTAACTGCAAGGCTCAGAAGAGCCCACACACTCAGGTCTTAACCCCAGTGTGCTGAAAGTGTCAAAACATGTTTTTCAGCAGAAATAAACATGTTTCTGCAAGTTTGGTCAACCCCATGTAAGTTATGGGTCAGTAACAGCTCACTTTTCAAAACGTGTTTTTCAGCCCGAAATAAACACGTTTTTTCAGACTTCAGAATCTCCATGTAACTGCAAGGCTCAGAAGAGCCCACACACTCAGGTCTTAACCCCAGTGTGCTGAAAGTGTCAAAACATGTTTTTCAGCAGAAATAAACATGTTTCTGCAAGTTTGGTCAACCCCATGTAAGTTATGGGTCAGTAACAGCTCACTTTTCAAAACGTGTTTTTCAGCCCGAAATAAACGCGTTTTTTCAGACAGCTGTATCCCTATGTAACTGCAAGGCTCAGAAGAGCCCACAAACTCAGGTCTTAACCCCAGTGTGCTGAAAGTGTCAAAACATGTTTTTCAGCAGAAATAAACATGTTTCTGCAAGTTTGGTCAACCCCATGTAACTTATGGGGCAGTAACAGCTCACTTTTCAAAACGTGTTTTTCAGCCCGAAATAAACGCGTTTTTTCAGACAGCTGTATCCCTATGTAACTGCAAGGCTCAGAAGAGCCCACACACTCAGGTCTTAACCCCAGTGTGCTGAAAGTGTCAAAACATGTTTTTCAGCAGAAATAAACATGTTTCTGCAAGTTTGGTCAACCCCATGTATCTTATGGGGCAGTAACAGGTCACTTTTCAAAACGTGTTTTTCAGCCCGAAATAAACACGTTTTTTTCAGACAGCTGTATCCCTATGTAACTGCAAGGCTCAGAAGAGCCCACACACTCAGGTCTTAACCCCAGTGTGCTGAAAGTGTCAAAACATGTTTTTCAGCAGAAATAAACATGTTTCTGCAAGTTTGGTCAACCCCATGTATCTTATGGGGCAGTAACAGCACACTTTTCAAAACGTGTTTTTCAGCCCGAGATAAACACGTTTTTTCAGACAGCTGTATCCCTATGTAACTGCAAGGCTCAGAAGAGCCCACACACTCAGGTCTTAACCCCAGTGTGCTGAAAGTGTCAAAACATGTTTTTCAGCAGAAATAAACATGTTTCTGCAAGTTTGGTCAACCCCATGTAAGTTATGGGTCAGTAACAGCTCACTTTTCAAAACGTGTTTTTCAGCCCGAAATAAACACGTTTTTTCAGACTTCAGAATCTCCATGTAACTGCAAGGCTCAGAAGAGCCCACACACTCAGGTCTTAACCCCAGTGTGCTGAAAGTGTCAAAACATGTTTTTCAGCAGAAATAAACATGTTTCTGCAAGTTTGGTCAACCCCATGTAAGTTATGGGGCAGTAACAGCACACTTTTCAAAACGTGTTTTTCAGCCCGAGATAAACACGTTTTTTCAGACAGCTGTATCCCTATGTAACTGCAAGGCTCAGAAGAGCCAACACACTCAGGTCTTAACCCCAGTGTGCTGAAAGTGTCAAAACATGTTTTTCAGCAGAAATAAACATGTTTCTGCAAGTTTGGTCAACCCCATGTAAGTTATGGGTCAGTAACAGCTCACTTTTCAAAACGTGTTTTTCAGCCCGAAATAAACGCGTTTTTTCAGACAGCTGTATCCCTATGTAACTGCAAGGCTCAGAAGAGCCCACACACTCAGGTCTTAACCCCAGTGTGCTGAAAGTGTCAAAACATGTTTTTCAGCAGAAATAAACATGTTTCTGCAAGTTTGGTCAACCCCATGTAAGTTATGGGGCAGTAACAGCACACTTTTCAAAACGTGTTTTTCAGCCCGAGATAAACACGTTTTTTCAGACAGCTGTATCCCTATGTAACTGCAAGGCTCAGAAGAGCCAACACACTCAGGTCTTAACCCCAGTGTGCTGAAAGTGTCAAAACATGTTTTTCAGCAGAAATAAACATGTTTCTGCAAGTTTGGTCAACCCCATGTAAGTTATGGGTCAGTAACAGCTCACTTTTCAAAACGTGTTTTTCAGCCCGAAATAAACGCGTTTTTTCAGACAGCTGTATCCCTATGTAACTGCAAGGCTCAGAAGAGCCCACACACTCAGGTCTTAACCCCAGTGTGCTGACAGTGTCAAAACATGTTTTTCAGAAGAAATAAACATGTTTCTGCAAGTTTGGTCAACCCCATGTAAGTTATGGGGCAGTAACAGCACACTTTTCAAAACGTGTTTTTCAGCCCGAGATAAACACGTTTTTTCAGACAGCTGTATCCCTATGTAACTGCAAGGCTCAGAAGAGCCCACACACTCAGGTCTTAACCCCAGTGTGCTGAAAGTGTCAAAACATGTTTTTCAGCAGAAATAAACATGTTTCTGCAAGTTTGGTCAACCCCATGTAAGTTATGGGTCAGTAACAGCTCACTTTTCAAAACGTGTTTTTCAGCCCGAAATAAACACGTTTTTTCAGACTTCAGAATCTCCATGTAACTGCAAGGCTCAGAAGAGCCCACACACTCAGGTCTTAACCCCAGTGTGCTGAAAGTGTCAAAACATGTTTTTCAGCAGAAATAAACATGTTTCTGCAAGTTTGGTCAACCCCATGTAAGTTATGGGGTAGTAACAACACACTTTTCAAAACATGTTTTTCAGCCCGAAATAAACGCGTTTTTTCAGACAGCTGTATCCCTATGTAACTGCAAGGCTCAGAAGAGCCCACACACTCAGGTCTTAACCCCAGTGTGCTGACAGTGTCAAAACATGTTTTTCAGCAGAAATAAACATGTTTCTGCAAGTTTGGTTAACCCCATGTAAGTTATGGGGCAGTAACAGCACACTTTTCAAAACGTGTTTTTCAGCCCGAGATAAACACGTTTTTTCAGACAGCTGTATCCCTATGTAACTGCAAGGCTCAGAAGAGCCCACACACTCAGGTCTTAACCCCAGTGTGCTGAAAGTGTCAAAACATGTTTTTCAGCAGAAATAAACATGTTTCTGCAAGTTTGGTCAACCCCATGTAAGTTATGGGTCAGTAACAGCTCACTTTTCAAAACGTGTTTTTCAGCCCGAAATAAACACGTTTTTTCAGACTTCAGAATCTCCATGTAACTGCAAGGCTCAGAAGAGCCCACACACTCAGGTCTTAACCCCAGTGTGCTGAAAGTGTCAAAACATGTTTTTCAGCAGAAATAAACATGTTTCTGCAAGTCTGGTCAACCCCATGTAAGTTATGGGTCAGTAACAGCTCACTTTTCAAAACGTGTTTTTCAGCCCGAAATAAACGCGTTTTTTCAGACAGCTGTATCCCTATGTAACTGCAAGGCTCAGAAGAGCCCACAAACTCAGGTCTTAACCCCAGTGTGCTGAAAGTGTCAAAACATGTTTTTCAGCAGAAATAAACATGTTTCTGCAAGTTTGGTCAACCCCATGTAACTTATGGGGCAGTAACAGCTCACTTTTCAAAACGTGTTTTTCAGCCCGAAATAAACGCGTTTTTTCAGACAGCTGTATCCCTATGTAACTGCAAGGCTCAGAAGAGCCCACAAACTCAGGTCTTAACCCCAGTGTGCTGAAAGTGTCAAAACATGTTTTTCAGCAGAAATAAACATGTTTCTGCAAGTTTGGTCAACCCCATGTAAGTTATGGGGTAGTAACAACACACTTTTCAAAACATGTTTTTCAGCCCGAAATAAACGCGTTTTTTCAGACAGCTGTATCCCTATGTAACTGCAAGGCTCAGAAGAGCCCACACACTCAGGTCTTAACCCCAGTGTGCTGACAGTGTCAAAACATGTTTTTCAGCAGAAATAAACATGTTTCTGCAAGTTTGGTAAACCCCATGTAACTTATGGGGCAGTAACAGCTCACTTTTCAAAACGTGTTTTTCAGCCCGAAATAAACGCGTTTTTTCTGACAGCTGTATCCCTATGTAACTGCAAGGCTCAGAAGAGCCCACACACTCAGGTCTTAACCCCAGTGTGCTGAAAGTGTCAAAACATGTTTTTCAGCAGAAATAAACATGTTTCTGCAAGTTTGGTCAACCCCATGTAAGTTATGGGTCAGTAACAGCTCACTTTTCAAAACGTGTTTTTCAGCCCGAAATAAACGCGTTTTTTCAGACAGCTGTATCCCTATGTAACTGCAAGGCTCAGAAGAGCCAACACACTCAGGTCTTAACCCCAGTGTGCTGACAGTGTCAAAACGTGTTTTTCAGCAGAAATAAACATGTTTCTGCAAGTTTGGTCAACCCCATGTAACTTATGGGGCAGTAACAGCTCACTTTTCAAAACGTGTTTTATAGCCCTAAATAAACGCGTTTTTTCTGACAGCTGTATCCCTATGTAACTGCAAGGCTCAGAAGAGCCCACACACTCAGGTCTTAACCCCAGTGTGCTGACAGTGTCAAAACATGTTTTTCAGCAGAAATAAACATGTTTCTGCAAGTTTGGTCAACCCCATGTATCTTATGGGGCAGTAACAGGTCACTTTTCAAAACGTGTTTTTCAGCCCGAAATAAACACGTTTTTTTCAGACAGCTGTATCCCTATGTAACTGCAAGGCTCAGAAGAGCCCACACACTCAGGTCTTAACCCCAGTGTGCTGAAAGTGTCAAAACATGTTTTTCAGCAGAAATAAACATGTTTCTGCAAGTTTGGTCAACCCCATGTATCTTATGGGGCAGTAACAGCACACTTTT
>NW_028291624.1:0-39724 GCF_059453375.1 Lepisosteus platostomus | reverse complement strand
TGTCCTTTGCCACCTGCACACTTGCTTGTCTCTCGGTCCCCCCTATGTCCGGCACCAAAGCAGATTCCAATCTTACTTGTTCTACTACAGAAACTCGCCCCACATCCCCAGCAACCTCATTCGTCCTTTCAGCATCCTTACTCACAGCCTCACATTCCACCAAACTCTCAACCTCATTCACCATACTATCGCCCCTCCCTACATCACACTCCACATCTATTTTAAATGCCAACCCATCCACCTCATCCACCCTATTTTCCCCATCCACTCCTAAATCCCCCTCAGACACCTTAACACCCTCTACTTCAACCTCTGCCCTCTCCTTATCTCTACCCACACGTATCTCTTCCTGCACCTGTAATACCTGCCTTTCCTCCCCTTCAAACTCATGTCCTTCTCCACCCCCTTCCTTCCCCACACAGTTTTTATATATATGCCCTAATCCCCCACACGAAAAACATTTCACCCCCTTCTTGCATTCTTTCACTGTATGTCCTTGAACAAAACAACGCCCACAAAACACTGTTGTACATTGTGCAGCAAAGTGTCCCAACCTTCCACATCTTCTACAGACAGGTGGCTGTCCCGGGTAGGACAGACAACCCATCCCTGTCCCAATCTCAAATAACGGTGGAGGGTGTATCACCCCCTCTTCCACTTCTTCTCCAAAGCGCAATCTCGCCCAAAAAACCCTTTTCCCAGTCCAGACTCCTTTGGGATCCACCTCTCTATGTCCTTTCCCTTGCACAAACATAAAGCCTTGTAAATAACCCACAATTTCCTCCTCTGAAATAAACGGATCCGAAACGTGTACAGTCATCTTCTTCAGATCCCCTGCAAACATTGGGTCCACGATGAAGAGGCTCAACGGAGCCTCCTCTCTCTTCTCCTGAATCTTCCGCATCAACTCAAAACACAGTTCGCTAGAAACCAAAGTTAACACAAAAAAACCACGTTCACAAAAATCTTGTAAACATAAAATGTCCCGCATACATATGCCCAAAACCTCCTCCAAAATTAAAGTCATGAACTTATCTCGAGTCCAGCTTTCAGGTCCATCTCGTCTCCGCAACATGAAACGAAATGAATTTTTCCGTCGCTCCTTCCTCGCCCAAATGTATCCTGCCAACAACTCCATGGTTCCGAACCTCCGCCCACACTTCCAGGTCCGCAGAAACACCACCGTCTTCTTCCTTGTCCGCCGCACAGCAAATCCTCGTCTCGCCTTCCACAATCCTCCTGGCACCAATCCACGATCACCGCACCTTCCCGTCACTGCATTCCTCCCCACGCCTTCCCGACCCCCTGGACTAAGATCTGAGAGAACTGCGGACAAGCCACTTGAACCCTGATCTTAGCCAAAAGGCCGAGAAGCGATGCCCACAAAGGCGCGGACCGACGCGCGGGCGTTCCGCTGGCGCACAGTGGCGCAGGCCGACTCCTCTGGAGCCCGGGACCCGCGCAGCTGCCGGCCTCCCTGCAGCCAGAGGCCTGCCGCGGGACTCTGCTCCCCCACTCTCTTGCCTGCCCGCCTGCCTTCCTGCCAGTCCCGGGCGGGGGCCCTGCTCTTTGATCTTCTGTCAACGGCCCGACAACGACCGCAGCCGCAGGGGGCGCCAGCCGCCCGGCCTCCTTAGCTTAGGCCCCTCCCACCGGCAGCAGCTGCGCCCAACCGGCTGCAAGCGAAAGCCGAGCGCCAGCACCTGCGGGCAGAGGCAAGGGGCAGCTCTCTCTCGGGAGGGAGGGAGGGACGGGGACGCGCGCGCACACACGCCTGCCTGCCGAAACAAAAGAAAGAAAAGGTGGATATACTAAGTTTTTTGGAGGGAAAACGCCCAGCTGTCGAAAGGGGCCCGCCTGCAGGGACGGGGACGGACACACACGCAAGCAAGCAAGCAAGCAAGCAAGCAAGCAAGCCACGCCTGCCTCCCTGGGAAAAGGCTGAAAAACCTAAGTTTTTTGGAGGGAAAACGCACGGGAGCCGAAAAGGGGGCCGGCCTGCTTGCCCAGAGAGTCGAGACGCGGGAAAGCGCACAGAGGGAGCACGGGAACCGAGAGGGCGAGAGAGAGACAGAACACAGAGACACACAGATGGGGGACGAGGGACGAGACCCGAGAAGAAGGAGCTCCAGTCCACTTCGCTTGCTCGCTCGCTACCTACCTACGTCTGTCTTTTCACCGCTGAGAGAAGGTGGTGCACCGCTCCCGGAGGCGCTGCAATACCGGGCCGATGCGTGGAGAGGACGGAGCAAGCTCCTGATCCAGCTCCCTGTTCCAAAAATCCGTTTAATATGTGGTCCCCCGATGGGGGACGTATCAGATATTAAACTGATAAGAACAGATACTACACTTGATCTTAGCCAAAAGGCCGAGAAGCGATGCCCACAAAGGCGCGGACCGACGCGCGGGCGTTCCGCTGGCGCACAGTGGCGCAGGCCGACTCCTCTGGAGCCCGGGACCCGCGCAGCTGCCGGCCTCCCTGCAGCCAGAGGCCTGCCGCGGGACTCTGCTCCCCCACTCTCTTGCCTGCCCGCCTGCCTTCCTGCCAGTCCCGGGCGGGGGCCCTGCTCTTTGATCTTCTGTCAACGGCCCGACAACGACCGCAGCCGCAGGGGGCGCCAGCCGCCCGGCCTCCTTAGCTTAGGCCCCTCCCACCGGCAGCAGCTGCGCCCAACCGGCTGCAAGCGAAAGCCGAGCGCCAGCACCTGCGGGCAGAGGCAAGGGGCAGCTCTCTCTCGGGAGGGAGGGAGGGACGGGGACGCGCGCGCACACACGCCTGCCTGCCGAAACAAAAGAAAGAAAAGGTGGATATACTAAGTTTTTTGGAGGGAAAACGCCCAGCTGTCGAAAGGGGCCCGCCTGCAGGGACGGGGACGGACACACACGCAAGCAAGCAAGCAAGCAAGCAAGCAAGCAAGCCACGCCTGCCTCCCTGGGAAAAGGCTGAAAAACCTAAGTTTTTTGGAGGGAAAACGCACGGGAGCCGAAAAGGGGGCCGGCCTGCTTGCCCAGAGAGTCGAGACGCGGGAAAGCGCACAGAGGGAGCACGGGAACCGAGAGGGCGAGAGAGAGACAGAACACAGAGACACACAGATGGGGGACGAGGGACGAGACCCGAGAAGAAGGAGCTCCAGTCCACTTCGCTTGCTCGCTCGCTACCTACCTACGTCTGTCTTTTCACCGCTGAGAGAAGGTGGTGCACCGCTCCCGGAGGCGCTGCAATACCGGGCCGATGCGTGGAGAGGACGGAGCAAGCTCCTGATCCAGCTCCCTGTTCCAAAAATCCGTTTAATATGTGGTCCCCCGATGGGGGACGTATCAGATATTAAACTGATAAGAACAGATACTACACTTGATCTTAGCCAAAAGGCCGAGAAGCGATGCCCACAAAGGCGCGGACCGACGCGCGGGCGTTCCGCTGGCGCACAGTGGCGCAGGCCGACTCCTCTGGAGCCCGGGACCCGCGCAGCTGCCGGCCTCCCTGCAGCCAGAGGCCTGCCGCGGGACTCTGCTCCCCCACTCTCTTGCCTGCCCGCCTGCCTTCCTGCCAGTCCCGGGCGGGGGCCCTGCTCTTTGATCTTCTGTCAACGGCCCGACAACGACCGCAGCCGCAGGGGGCGCCAGCCGCCCGGCCTCCTTAGCTTAGGCCCCTCCCACCGGCAGCAGCTGCGCCCAACCGGCTGCAAGCGAAAGCCGAGCGCCAGCACCTGCGGGCAGAGGCAAGGGGCAGCTCTCTCTCGGGAGGGAGGGAGGGACGGGGACGCGCGCGCACACACGCCTGCCTGCCGAAACAAAAGAAAGAAAAGGTGGATATACTAAGTTTTTTGGAGGGAAAACGCCCAGCTGTCGAAAGGGGCCCGCCTGCAGGGACGGGGACGGACACACACGCAAGCAAGCAAGCAAGCAAGCAAGCAAGCAAGCCACGCCTGCCTCCCTGGGAAAAGGCTGAAAAACCTAAGTTTTTTGGAGGGAAAACGCACGGGAGCCGAAAAGGGGGCCGGCCTGCTTGCCCAGAGAGTCGAGACGCGGGAAAGCGCACAGAGGGAGCACGGGAACCGAGAGGGCGAGAGAGAGACAGAACACAGAGACACACAGATGGGGGACGAGGGACGAGACCCGAGAAGAAGGAGCTCCAGTCCACTTCGCTTGCTCGCTCGCTACCTACCTACGTCTGTCTTTTCACCGCTGAGAGAAGGTGGTGCACCGCTCCCGGAGGCGCTGCAATACCGGGCCGATGCGTGGAGAGGACGGAGCAAGCTCCTGATCCAGCTCCCTGTTCCAAAAATCCGTTTAATATGTGGTCCCCCGATGGGGGACGTATCAGATATTAAACTGATAAGAACAGATACTACACTTGATCTTAGCCAAAAGGCCGAGAAGCGATGCCCACAAAGGCGCGGACCGACGCGCGGGCGTTCCGCTGGCGCACAGTGGCGCAGGCCGACTCCTCTGGAGCCCGGGACCCGCGCAGCTGCCGGCCTCCCTGCAGCCAGAGGCCTGCCGCGGGACTCTGCTCCCCCACTCTCTTGCCTGCCCGCCTGCCTTCCTGCCAGTCCCGGGCGGGGGCCCTGCTCTTTGATCTTCTGTCAACGGCCCGACAACGACCGCAGCCGCAGGGGGCGCCAGCCGCCCGGCCTCCTTAGCTTAGGCCCCTCCCACCGGCAGCAGCTGCGCCCAACCGGCTGCAAGCGAAAGCCGAGCGCCAGCACCTGCGGGCAGAGGCAAGGGGCAGCTCTCTCTCGGGAGGGAGGGAGGGACGGGGACGCGCGCGCACACACGCCTGCCTGCCGAAACAAAAGAAAGAAAAGGTGGATATACTAAGTTTTTTGGAGGGAAAACGCCCAGCTGTCGAAAGGGGCCCGCCTGCAGGGACGGGGACGGACACACACGCAAGCAAGCAAGCAAGCAAGCAAGCAAGCAAGCCACGCCTGCCTCCCTGGGAAAAGGCTGAAAAACCTAAGTTTTTTGGAGGGAAAACGCACGGGAGCCGAAAAGGGGGCCGGCCTGCTTGCCCAGAGAGTCGAGACGCGGGAAAGCGCACAGAGGGAGCACGGGAACCGAGAGGGCGAGAGAGAGACAGAACACAGAGACACACAGATGGGGGACGAGGGACGAGACCCGAGAAGAAGGAGCTCCAGTCCACTTCGCTTGCTCGCTCGCTACCTACCTACGTCTGTCTTTTCACCGCTGAGAGAAGGTGGTGCACCGCTCCCGGAGGCGCTGCAATACCGGGCCGATGCGTGGAGAGGACGGAGCAAGCTCCTGATCCAGCTCCCTGTTCCAAAAATCCGTTTAATATGTGGTCCCCCGATGGGGGACGTATCAGATATTAAACTGATAAGAACAGATACTACACTTGATCTTAGCCAAAAGGCCGAGAAGCGATGCCCACAAAGGCGCGGACCGACGCGCGGGCGTTCCGCTGGCGCACAGTGGCGCAGGCCGACTCCTCTGGAGCCCGGGACCCGCGCAGCTGCCGGCCTCCCTGCAGCCAGAGGCCTGCCGCGGGACTCTGCTCCCCCACTCTCTTGCCTGCCCGCCTGCCTTCCTGCCAGTCCCGGGCGGGGGCCCTGCTCTTTGATCTTCTGTCAACGGCCCGACAACGACCGCAGCCGCAGGGGGCGCCAGCCGCCCGGCCTCCTTAGCTTAGGCCCCTCCCACCGGCAGCAGCTGCGCCCAACCGGCTGCAAGCGAAAGCCGAGCGCCAGCACCTGCGGGCAGAGGCAAGGGGCAGCTCTCTCTCGGGAGGGAGGGAGGGACGGGGACGCGCGCGCACACACGCCTGCCTGCCGAAACAAAAGAAAGAAAAGGTGGATATACTAAGTTTTTTGGAGGGAAAACGCCCAGCTGTCGAAAGGGGCCCGCCTGCAGGGACGGGGACGGACACACACGCAAGCAAGCAAGCAAGCAAGCAAGCAAGCAAGCCACGCCTGCCTCCCTGGGAAAAGGCTGAAAAACCTAAGTTTTTTGGAGGGAAAACGCACGGGAGCCGAAAAGGGGGCCGGCCTGCTTGCCCAGAGAGTCGAGACGCGGGAAAGCGCACAGAGGGAGCACGGGAACCGAGAGGGCGAGAGAGAGACAGAACACAGAGACACACAGATGGGGGACGAGGGACGAGACCCGAGAAGAAGGAGCTCCAGTCCACTTCGCTTGCTCGCTCGCTACCTACCTACGTCTGTCTTTTCACCGCTGAGAGAAGGTGGTGCACCGCTCCCGGAGGCGCTGCAATACCGGGCCGATGCGTGGAGAGGACGGAGCAAGCTCCTGATCCAGCTCCCTGTTCCAAAAATCCGTTTAATATGTGGTCCCCCGATGGGGGACGTATCAGATATTAAACTGATAAGAACAGATACTACACTTGATCTTAGCCAAAAGGCCGAGAAGCGATGCCCACAAAGGCGCGGACCGACGCGCGGGCGTTCCGCTGGCGCACAGTGGCGCAGGCCGACTCCTCTGGAGCCCGGGACCCGCGCAGCTGCCGGCCTCCCTGCAGCCAGAGGCCTGCCGCGGGACTCTGCTCCCCCACTCTCTTGCCTGCCCGCCTGCCTTCCTGCCAGTCCCGGGCGGGGGCCCTGCTCTTTGATCTTCTGTCAACGGCCCGACAACGACCGCAGCCGCAGGGGGCGCCAGCCGCCCGGCCTCCTTAGCTTAGGCCCCTCCCACCGGCAGCAGCTGCGCCCAACCGGCTGCAAGCGAAAGCCGAGCGCCAGCACCTGCGGGCAGAGGCAAGGGGCAGCTCTCTCTCGGGAGGGAGGGAGGGACGGGGACGCGCGCGCACACACGCCTGCCTGCCGAAACAAAAGAAAGAAAAGGTGGATATACTAAGTTTTTTGGAGGGAAAACGCCCAGCTGTCGAAAGGGGCCCGCCTGCAGGGACGGGGACGGACACACACGCAAGCAAGCAAGCAAGCAAGCAAGCAAGCAAGCCACGCCTGCCTCCCTGGGAAAAGGCTGAAAAACCTAAGTTTTTTGGAGGGAAAACGCACGGGAGCCGAAAAGGGGGCCGGCCTGCTTGCCCAGAGAGTCGAGACGCGGGAAAGCGCACAGAGGGAGCACGGGAACCGAGAGGGCGAGAGAGAGACAGAACACAGAGACACACAGATGGGGGACGAGGGACGAGACCCGAGAAGAAGGAGCTCCAGTCCACTTCGCTTGCTCGCTCGCTACCTACCTACGTCTGTCTTTTCACCGCTGAGAGAAGGTGGTGCACCGCTCCCGGAGGCGCTGCAATACCGGGCCGATGCGTGGAGAGGACGGAGCAAGCTCCTGATCCAGCTCCCTGTTCCAAAAATCCGTTTAATATGTGGTCCCCCGATGGGGGACGTATCAGATATTAAACTGATAAGAACAGATACTACACTTGATCTTAGCCAAAAGGCCGAGAAGCGATGCCCACAAAGGCGCGGACCGACGCGCGGGCGTTCCGCTGGCGCACAGTGGCGCAGGCCGACTCCTCTGGAGCCCGGGACCCGCGCAGCTGCCGGCCTCCCTGCAGCCAGAGGCCTGCCGCGGGACTCTGCTCCCCCACTCTCTTGCCTGCCCGCCTGCCTTCCTGCCAGTCCCGGGCGGGGGCCCTGCTCTTTGATCTTCTGTCAACGGCCCGACAACGACCGCAGCCGCAGGGGGCGCCAGCCGCCCGGCCTCCTTAGCTTAGGCCCCTCCCACCGGCAGCAGCTGCGCCCAACCGGCTGCAAGCGAAAGCCGAGCGCCAGCACCTGCGGGCAGAGGCAAGGGGCAGCTCTCTCTCGGGAGGGAGGGAGGGACGGGGACGCGCGCGCACACACGCCTGCCTGCCGAAACAAAAGAAAGAAAAGGTGGATATACTAAGTTTTTTGGAGGGAAAACGCCCAGCTGTCGAAAGGGGCCCGCCTGCAGGGACGGGGACGGACACACACGCAAGCAAGCAAGCAAGCAAGCAAGCAAGCAAGCCACGCCTGCCTCCCTGGGAAAAGGCTGAAAAACCTAAGTTTTTTGGAGGGAAAACGCACGGGAGCCGAAAAGGGGGCCGGCCTGCTTGCCCAGAGAGTCGAGACGCGGGAAAGCGCACAGAGGGAGCACGGGAACCGAGAGGGCGAGAGAGAGACAGAACACAGAGACACACAGATGGGGGACGAGGGACGAGACCCGAGAAGAAGGAGCTCCAGTCCACTTCGCTTGCTCGCTCGCTACCTACCTACGTCTGTCTTTTCACCGCTGAGAGAAGGTGGTGCACCGCTCCCGGAGGCGCTGCAATACCGGGCCGATGCGTGGAGAGGACGGAGCAAGCTCCTGATCCAGCTCCCTGTTCCAAAAATCCGTTTAATATGTGGTCCCCCGATGGGGGACGTATCAGATATTAAACTGATAAGAACAGATACTACACTTGATCTTAGCCAAAAGGCCGAGAAGCGATGCCCACAAAGGCGCGGACCGACGCGCGGGCGTTCCGCTGGCGCACAGTGGCGCAGGCCGACTCCTCTGGAGCCCGGGACCCGCGCAGCTGCCGGCCTCCCTGCAGCCAGAGGCCTGCCGCGGGACTCTGCTCCCCCACTCTCTTGCCTGCCCGCCTGCCTTCCTGCCAGTCCCGGGCGGGGGCCCTGCTCTTTGATCTTCTGTCAACGGCCCGACAACGACCGCAGCCGCAGGGGGCGCCAGCCGCCCGGCCTCCTTAGCTTAGGCCCCTCCCACCGGCAGCAGCTGCGCCCAACCGGCTGCAAGCGAAAGCCGAGCGCCAGCACCTGCGGGCAGAGGCAAGGGGCAGCTCTCTCTCGGGAGGGAGGGAGGGACGGGGACGCGCGCGCACACACGCCTGCCTGCCGAAACAAAAGAAAGAAAAGGTGGATATACTAAGTTTTTTGGAGGGAAAACGCCCAGCTGTCGAAAGGGGCCCGCCTGCAGGGACGGGGACGGACACACACGCAAGCAAGCAAGCAAGCAAGCAAGCAAGCAAGCCACGCCTGCCTCCCTGGGAAAAGGCTGAAAAACCTAAGTTTTTTGGAGGGAAAACGCACGGGAGCCGAAAAGGGGGCCGGCCTGCTTGCCCAGAGAGTCGAGACGCGGGAAAGCGCACAGAGGGAGCACGGGAACCGAGAGGGCGAGAGAGAGACAGAACACAGAGACACACAGATGGGGGACGAGGGACGAGACCCGAGAAGAAGGAGCTCCAGTCCACTTCGCTTGCTCGCTCGCTACCTACCTACGTCTGTCTTTTCACCGCTGAGAGAAGGTGGTGCACCGCTCCCGGAGGCGCTGCAATACCGGGCCGATGCGTGGAGAGGACGGAGCAAGCTCCTGATCCAGCTCCCTGTTCCAAAAATCCGTTTAATATGTGGTCCCCCGATGGGGGACGTATCAGATATTAAACTGATAAGAACAGATACTACACTTGATCTTAGCCAAAAGGCCGAGAAGCGATGCCCACAAAGGCGCGGACCGACGCGCGGGCGTTCCGCTGGCGCACAGTGGCGCAGGCCGACTCCTCTGGAGCCCGGGACCCGCGCAGCTGCCGGCCTCCCTGCAGCCAGAGGCCTGCCGCGGGACTCTGCTCCCCCACTCTCTTGCCTGCCCGCCTGCCTTCCTGCCAGTCCCGGGCGGGGGCCCTGCTCTTTGATCTTCTGTCAACGGCCCGACAACGACCGCAGCCGCAGGGGGCGCCAGCCGCCCGGCCTCCTTAGCTTAGGCCCCTCCCACCGGCAGCAGCTGCGCCCAACCGGCTGCAAGCGAAAGCCGAGCGCCAGCACCTGCGGGCAGAGGCAAGGGGCAGCTCTCTCTCGGGAGGGAGGGAGGGACGGGGACGCGCGCGCACACACGCCTGCCTGCCGAAACAAAAGAAAGAAAAGGTGGATATACTAAGTTTTTTGGAGGGAAAACGCCCAGCTGTCGAAAGGGGCCCGCCTGCAGGGACGGGGACGGACACACACGCAAGCAAGCAAGCAAGCAAGCAAGCAAGCAAGCCACGCCTGCCTCCCTGGGAAAAGGCTGAAAAACCTAAGTTTTTTGGAGGGAAAACGCACGGGAGCCGAAAAGGGGGCCGGCCTGCTTGCCCAGAGAGTCGAGACGCGGGAAAGCGCACAGAGGGAGCACGGGAACCGAGAGGGCGAGAGAGAGACAGAACACAGAGACACACAGATGGGGGACGAGGGACGAGACCCGAGAAGAAGGAGCTCCAGTCCACTTCGCTTGCTCGCTCGCTACCTACCTACGTCTGTCTTTTCACCGCTGAGAGAAGGTGGTGCACCGCTCCCGGAGGCGCTGCAATACCGGGCCGATGCGTGGAGAGGACGGAGCAAGCTCCTGATCCAGCTCCCTGTTCCAAAAATCCGTTTAATATGTGGTCCCCCGATGGGGGACGTATCAGATATTAAACTGATAAGAACAGATACTACACTTGATCTTAGCCAAAAGGCCGAGAAGCGATGCCCACAAAGGCGCGGACCGACGCGCGGGCGTTCCGCTGGCGCACAGTGGCGCAGGCCGACTCCTCTGGAGCCCGGGACCCGCGCAGCTGCCGGCCTCCCTGCAGCCAGAGGCCTGCCGCGGGACTCTGCTCCCCCACTCTCTTGCCTGCCCGCCTGCCTTCCTGCCAGTCCCGGGCGGGGGCCCTGCTCTTTGATCTTCTGTCAACGGCCCGACAACGACCGCAGCCGCAGGGGGCGCCAGCCGCCCGGCCTCCTTAGCTTAGGCCCCTCCCACCGGCAGCAGCTGCGCCCAACCGGCTGCAAGCGAAAGCCGAGCGCCAGCACCTGCGGGCAGAGGCAAGGGGCAGCTCTCTCTCGGGAGGGAGGGAGGGACGGGGACGCGCGCGCACACACGCCTGCCTGCCGAAACAAAAGAAAGAAAAGGTGGATATACTAAGTTTTTTGGAGGGAAAACGCCCAGCTGTCGAAAGGGGCCCGCCTGCAGGGACGGGGACGGACACACACGCAAGCAAGCAAGCAAGCAAGCAAGCAAGCAAGCCACGCCTGCCTCCCTGGGAAAAGGCTGAAAAACCTAAGTTTTTTGGAGGGAAAACGCACGGGAGCCGAAAAGGGGGCCGGCCTGCTTGCCCAGAGAGTCGAGACGCGGGAAAGCGCACAGAGGGAGCACGGGAACCGAGAGGGCGAGAGAGAGACAGAACACAGAGACACACAGATGGGGGACGAGGGACGAGACCCGAGAAGAAGGAGCTCCAGTCCACTTCGCTTGCTCGCTCGCTACCTACCTACGTCTGTCTTTTCACCGCTGAGAGAAGGTGGTGCACCGCTCCCGGAGGCGCTGCAATACCGGGCCGATGCGTGGAGAGGACGGAGCAAGCTCCTGATCCAGCTCCCTGTTCCAAAAATCCGTTTAATATGTGGTCCCCCGATGGGGGACGTATCAGATATTAAACTGATAAGAACAGATACTACACTTGATCTTAGCCAAAAGGCCGAGAAGCGATGCCCACAAAGGCGCGGACCGACGCGCGGGCGTTCCGCTGGCGCACAGTGGCGCAGGCCGACTCCTCTGGAGCCCGGGACCCGCGCAGCTGCCGGCCTCCCTGCAGCCAGAGGCCTGCCGCGGGACTCTGCTCCCCCACTCTCTTGCCTGCCCGCCTGCCTTCCTGCCAGTCCCGGGCGGGGGCCCTGCTCTTTGATCTTCTGTCAACGGCCCGACAACGACCGCAGCCGCAGGGGGCGCCAGCCGCCCGGCCTCCTTAGCTTAGGCCCCTCCCACCGGCAGCAGCTGCGCCCAACCGGCTGCAAGCGAAAGCCGAGCGCCAGCACCTGCGGGCAGAGGCAAGGGGCAGCTCTCTCTCGGGAGGGAGGGAGGGACGGGGACGCGCGCGCACACACGCCTGCCTGCCGAAACAAAAGAAAGAAAAGGTGGATATACTAAGTTTTTTGGAGGGAAAACGCCCAGCTGTCGAAAGGGGCCCGCCTGCAGGGACGGGGACGGACACACACGCAAGCAAGCAAGCAAGCAAGCAAGCAAGCAAGCCACGCCTGCCTCCCTGGGAAAAGGCTGAAAAACCTAAGTTTTTTGGAGGGAAAACGCACGGGAGCCGAAAAGGGGGCCGGCCTGCTTGCCCAGAGAGTCGAGACGCGGGAAAGCGCACAGAGGGAGCACGGGAACCGAGAGGGCGAGAGAGAGACAGAACACAGAGACACACAGATGGGGGACGAGGGACGAGACCCGAGAAGAAGGAGCTCCAGTCCACTTCGCTTGCTCGCTCGCTACCTACCTACGTCTGTCTTTTCACCGCTGAGAGAAGGTGGTGCACCGCTCCCGGAGGCGCTGCAATACCGGGCCGATGCGTGGAGAGGACGGAGCAAGCTCCTGATCCAGCTCCCTGTTCCAAAAATCCGTTTAATATGTGGTCCCCCGATGGGGGACGTATCAGATATTAAACTGATAAGAACAGATACTACACTTGATCTTAGCCAAAAGGCCGAGAAGCGATGCCCACAAAGGCGCGGACCGACGCGCGGGCGTTCCGCTGGCGCACAGTGGCGCAGGCCGACTCCTCTGGAGCCCGGGACCCGCGCAGCTGCCGGCCTCCCTGCAGCCAGAGGCCTGCCGCGGGACTCTGCTCCCCCACTCTCTTGCCTGCCCGCCTGCCTTCCTGCCAGTCCCGGGCGGGGGCCCTGCTCTTTGATCTTCTGTCAACGGCCCGACAACGACCGCAGCCGCAGGGGGCGCCAGCCGCCCGGCCTCCTTAGCTTAGGCCCCTCCCACCGGCAGCAGCTGCGCCCAACCGGCTGCAAGCGAAAGCCGAGCGCCAGCACCTGCGGGCAGAGGCAAGGGGCAGCTCTCTCTCGGGAGGGAGGGAGGGACGGGGACGCGCGCGCACACACGCCTGCCTGCCGAAACAAAAGAAAGAAAAGGTGGATATACTAAGTTTTTTGGAGGGAAAACGCCCAGCTGTCGAAAGGGGCCCGCCTGCAGGGACGGGGACGGACACACACGCAAGCAAGCAAGCAAGCAAGCAAGCAAGCAAGCCACGCCTGCCTCCCTGGGAAAAGGCTGAAAAACCTAAGTTTTTTGGAGGGAAAACGCACGGGAGCCGAAAAGGGGGCCGGCCTGCTTGCCCAGAGAGTCGAGACGCGGGAAAGCGCACAGAGGGAGCACGGGAACCGAGAGGGCGAGAGAGAGACAGAACACAGAGACACACAGATGGGGGACGAGGGACGAGACCCGAGAAGAAGGAGCTCCAGTCCACTTCGCTTGCTCGCTCGCTACCTACCTACGTCTGTCTTTTCACCGCTGAGAGAAGGTGGTGCACCGCTCCCGGAGGCGCTGCAATACCGGGCCGATGCGTGGAGAGGACGGAGCAAGCTCCTGATCCAGCTCCCTGTTCCAAAAATCCGTTTAATATGTGGTCCCCCGATGGGGGACGTATCAGATATTAAACTGATAAGAACAGATACTACACTTGATCTTAGCCAAAAGGCCGAGAAGCGATGCCCACAAAGGCGCGGACCGACGCGCGGGCGTTCCGCTGGCGCACAGTGGCGCAGGCCGACTCCTCTGGAGCCCGGGACCCGCGCAGCTGCCGGCCTCCCTGCAGCCAGAGGCCTGCCGCGGGACTCTGCTCCCCCACTCTCTTGCCTGCCCGCCTGCCTTCCTGCCAGTCCCGGGCGGGGGCCCTGCTCTTTGATCTTCTGTCAACGGCCCGACAACGACCGCAGCCGCAGGGGGCGCCAGCCGCCCGGCCTCCTTAGCTTAGGCCCCTCCCACCGGCAGCAGCTGCGCCCAACCGGCTGCAAGCGAAAGCCGAGCGCCAGCACCTGCGGGCAGAGGCAAGGGGCAGCTCTCTCTCGGGAGGGAGGGAGGGACGGGGACGCGCGCGCACACACGCCTGCCTGCCGAAACAAAAGAAAGAAAAGGTGGATATACTAAGTTTTTTGGAGGGAAAACGCCCAGCTGTCGAAAGGGGCCCGCCTGCAGGGACGGGGACGGACACACACGCAAGCAAGCAAGCAAGCAAGCAAGCAAGCAAGCCACGCCTGCCTCCCTGGGAAAAGGCTGAAAAACCTAAGTTTTTTGGAGGGAAAACGCACGGGAGCCGAAAAGGGGGCCGGCCTGCTTGCCCAGAGAGTCGAGACGCGGGAAAGCGCACAGAGGGAGCACGGGAACCGAGAGGGCGAGAGAGAGACAGAACACAGAGACACACAGATGGGGGACGAGGGACGAGACCCGAGAAGAAGGAGCTCCAGTCCACTTCGCTTGCTCGCTCGCTACCTACCTACGTCTGTCTTTTCACCGCTGAGAGAAGGTGGTGCACCGCTCCCGGAGGCGCTGCAATACCGGGCCGATGCGTGGAGAGGACGGAGCAAGCTCCTGATCCAGCTCCCTGTTCCAAAAATCCGTTTAATATGTGGTCCCCCGATGGGGGACGTATCAGATATTAAACTGATAAGAACAGATACTACACTTGATCTTAGCCAAAAGGCCGAGAAGCGATGCCCACAAAGGCGCGGACCGACGCGCGGGCGTTCCGCTGGCGCACAGTGGCGCAGGCCGACTCCTCTGGAGCCCGGGACCCGCGCAGCTGCCGGCCTCCCTGCAGCCAGAGGCCTGCCGCGGGACTCTGCTCCCCCACTCTCTTGCCTGCCCGCCTGCCTTCCTGCCAGTCCCGGGCGGGGGCCCTGCTCTTTGATCTTCTGTCAACGGCCCGACAACGACCGCAGCCGCAGGGGGCGCCAGCCGCCCGGCCTCCTTAGCTTAGGCCCCTCCCACCGGCAGCAGCTGCGCCCAACCGGCTGCAAGCGAAAGCCGAGCGCCAGCACCTGCGGGCAGAGGCAAGGGGCAGCTCTCTCTCGGGAGGGAGGGAGGGACGGGGACGCGCGCGCACACACGCCTGCCTGCCGAAACAAAAGAAAGAAAAGGTGGATATACTAAGTTTTTTGGAGGGAAAACGCCCAGCTGTCGAAAGGGGCCCGCCTGCAGGGACGGGGACGGACACACACGCAAGCAAGCAAGCAAGCAAGCAAGCAAGCAAGCCACGCCTGCCTCCCTGGGAAAAGGCTGAAAAACCTAAGTTTTTTGGAGGGAAAACGCACGGGAGCCGAAAAGGGGGCCGGCCTGCTTGCCCAGAGAGTCGAGACGCGGGAAAGCGCACAGAGGGAGCACGGGAACCGAGAGGGCGAGAGAGAGACAGAACACAGAGACACACAGATGGGGGACGAGGGACGAGACCCGAGAAGAAGGAGCTCCAGTCCACTTCGCTTGCTCGCTCGCTACCTACCTACGTCTGTCTTTTCACCGCTGAGAGAAGGTGGTGCACCGCTCCCGGAGGCGCTGCAATACCGGGCCGATGCGTGGAGAGGACGGAGCAAGCTCCTGATCCAGCTCCCTGTTCCAAAAATCCGTTTAATATGTGGTCCCCCGATGGGGGACGTATCAGATATTAAACTGATAAGAACAGATACTACACTTGATCTTAGCCAAAAGGCCGAGAAGCGATGCCCACAAAGGCGCGGACCGACGCGCGGGCGTTCCGCTGGCGCACAGTGGCGCAGGCCGACTCCTCTGGAGCCCGGGACCCGCGCAGCTGCCGGCCTCCCTGCAGCCAGAGGCCTGCCGCGGGACTCTGCTCCCCCACTCTCTTGCCTGCCCGCCTGCCTTCCTGCCAGTCCCGGGCGGGGGCCCTGCTCTTTGATCTTCTGTCAACGGCCCGACAACGACCGCAGCCGCAGGGGGCGCCAGCCGCCCGGCCTCCTTAGCTTAGGCCCCTCCCACCGGCAGCAGCTGCGCCCAACCGGCTGCAAGCGAAAGCCGAGCGCCAGCACCTGCGGGCAGAGGCAAGGGGCAGCTCTCTCTCGGGAGGGAGGGAGGGACGGGGACGCGCGCGCACACACGCCTGCCTGCCGAAACAAAAGAAAGAAAAGGTGGATATACTAAGTTTTTTGGAGGGAAAACGCCCAGCTGTCGAAAGGGGCCCGCCTGCAGGGACGGGGACGGACACACACGCAAGCAAGCAAGCAAGCAAGCAAGCAAGCAAGCCACGCCTGCCTCCCTGGGAAAAGGCTGAAAAACCTAAGTTTTTTGGAGGGAAAACGCACGGGAGCCGAAAAGGGGGCCGGCCTGCTTGCCCAGAGAGTCGAGACGCGGGAAAGCGCACAGAGGGAGCACGGGAACCGAGAGGGCGAGAGAGAGACAGAACACAGAGACACACAGATGGGGGACGAGGGACGAGACCCGAGAAGAAGGAGCTCCAGTCCACTTCGCTTGCTCGCTCGCTACCTACCTACGTCTGTCTTTTCACCGCTGAGAGAAGGTGGTGCACCGCTCCCGGAGGCGCTGCAATACCGGGCCGATGCGTGGAGAGGACGGAGCAAGCTCCTGATCCAGCTCCCTGTTCCAAAAATCCGTTTAATATGTGGTCCCCCGATGGGGGACGTATCAGATATTAAACTGATAAGAACAGATACTACACTTGATCTTAGCCAAAAGGCCGAGAAGCGATGCCCACAAAGGCGCGGACCGACGCGCGGGCGTTCCGCTGGCGCACAGTGGCGCAGGCCGACTCCTCTGGAGCCCGGGACCCGCGCAGCTGCCGGCCTCCCTGCAGCCAGAGGCCTGCCGCGGGACTCTGCTCCCCCACTCTCTTGCCTGCCCGCCTGCCTTCCTGCCAGTCCCGGGCGGGGGCCCTGCTCTTTGATCTTCTGTCAACGGCCCGACAACGACCGCAGCCGCAGGGGGCGCCAGCCGCCCGGCCTCCTTAGCTTAGGCCCCTCCCACCGGCAGCAGCTGCGCCCAACCGGCTGCAAGCGAAAGCCGAGCGCCAGCACCTGCGGGCAGAGGCAAGGGGCAGCTCTCTCTCGGGAGGGAGGGAGGGACGGGGACGCGCGCGCACACACGCCTGCCTGCCGAAACAAAAGAAAGAAAAGGTGGATATACTAAGTTTTTTGGAGGGAAAACGCCCAGCTGTCGAAAGGGGCCCGCCTGCAGGGACGGGGACGGACACACACGCAAGCAAGCAAGCAAGCAAGCAAGCAAGCCACGCCTGCCTCCCTGGGAAAAGGCTGAAAAACCTAAGTTTTTTGGAGGGAAAACGCACGGGAGCCGAAAAGGGGGCCGGCCTGCTTGCCCAGAGAGTCGAGACGCGGGAAAGCGCACAGAGGGAGCACGGGAACCGAGAGGGCGAGAGAGAGACAGAACACAGAGACACACAGATGGGGGACGAGGGACGAGACCCGAGAAGAAGGAGCTCCAGTCCACTTCGCTTGCTCGCTCGCTACCTACCTACGTCTGTCTTTTCACCGCTGAGAGAAGGTGGTGCACCGCTCCCGGAGGCGCTGCAATACCGGGCCGATGCGTGGAGAGGACGGAGCAAGCTCCTGATCCAGCTCCCTGTTCCAAAAATCCGTTTAATATGTGGTCCCCCGATGGGGGACGTATCAGATATTAAACTGATAAGAACAGATACTACACTTGATCTTAGCCAAAAGGCCGAGAAGCGATGCCCACAAAGGCGCGGACCGACGCGCGGGCGTTCCGCTGGCGCACAGTGGCGCAGGCCGACTCCTCTGGAGCCCGGGACCCGCGCAGCTGCCGGCCTCCCTGCAGCCAGAGGCCTGCCGCGGGACTCTGCTCCCCCACTCTCTTGCCTGCCCGCCTGCCTTCCTGCCAGTCCCGGGCGGGGGCCCTGCTCTTTGATCTTCTGTCAACGGCCCGACAACGACCGCAGCCGCAGGGGGCGCCAGCCGCCCGGCCTCCTTAGCTTAGGCCCCTCCCACCGGCAGCAGCTGCGCCCAACCGGCTGCAAGCGAAAGCCGAGCGCCAGCACCTGCGGGCAGAGGCAAGGGGCAGCTCTCTCTCGGGAGGGAGGGAGGGACGGGGACGCGCGCGCACACACGCCTGCCTGCCGAAACAAAAGAAAGAAAAGGTGGATATACTAAGTTTTTTGGAGGGAAAACGCCCAGCTGTCGAAAGGGGCCCGCCTGCAGGGACGGGGACGGACACACACGCAAGCAAGCAAGCAAGCAAGCAAGCAAGCAAGCCACGCCTGCCTCCCTGGGAAAAGGCTGAAAAACCTAAGTTTTTTGGAGGGAAAACGCACGGGAGCCGAAAAGGGGGCCGGCCTGCTTGCCCAGAGAGTCGAGACGCGGGAAAGCGCACAGAGGGAGCACGGGAACCGAGAGGGCGAGAGAGAGACAGAACACAGAGACACACAGATGGGGGACGAGGGACGAGACCCGAGAAGAAGGAGCTCCAGTCCACTTCGCTTGCTCGCTCGCTACCTACCTACGTCTGTCTTTTCACCGCTGAGAGAAGGTGGTGCACCGCTCCCGGAGGCGCTGCAATACCGGGCCGATGCGTGGAGAGGACGGAGCAAGCTCCTGATCCAGCTCCCTGTTCCAAAAATCCGTTTAATATGTGGTCCCCCGATGGGGGACGTATCAGATATTAAACTGATAAGAACAGATACTACACTTGATCTTAGCCAAAAGGCCGAGAAGCGATGCCCACAAAGGCGCGGACCGACGCGCGGGCGTTCCGCTGGCGCACAGTGGCGCAGGCCGACTCCTCTGGAGCCCGGGACCCGCGCAGCTGCCGGCCTCCCTGCAGCCAGAGGCCTGCCGCGGGACTCTGCTCCCCCACTCTCTTGCCTGCCCGCCTGCCTTCCTGCCAGTCCCGGGCGGGGGCCCTGCTCTTTGATCTTCTGTCAACGGCCCGACAACGACCGCAGCCGCAGGGGGCGCCAGCCGCCCGGCCTCCTTAGCTTAGGCCCCTCCCACCGGCAGCAGCTGCGCCCAACCGGCTGCAAGCGAAAGCCGAGCGCCAGCACCTGCGGGCAGAGGCAAGGGGCAGCTCTCTCTCGGGAGGGAGGGAGGGACGGGGACGCGCGCGCACACACGCCTGCCTGCCGAAACAAAAGAAAGAAAAGGTGGATATACTAAGTTTTTTGGAGGGAAAACGCCCAGCTGTCGAAAGGGGCCCGCCTGCAGGGACGGGGACGGACACACACGCAAGCAAGCAAGCAAGCAAGCAAGCAAGCAAGCCACGCCTGCCTCCCTGGGAAAAGGCTGAAAAACCTAAGTTTTTTGGAGGGAAAACGCACGGGAGCCGAAAAGGGGGCCGGCCTGCTTGCCCAGAGAGTCGAGACGCGGGAAAGCGCACAGAGGGAGCACGGGAACCGAGAGGGCGAGAGAGAGACAGAACACAGAGACACACAGATGGGGGACGAGGGACGAGACCCGAGAAGAAGGAGCTCCAGTCCACTTCGCTTGCTCGCTCGCTACCTACCTACGTCTGTCTTTTCACCGCTGAGAGAAGGTGGTGCACCGCTCCCGGAGGCGCTGCAATACCGGGCCGATGCGTGGAGAGGACGGAGCAAGCTCCTGATCCAGCTCCCTGTTCCAAAAATCCGTTTAATATGTGGTCCCCCGATGGGGGACGTATCAGATATTAAACTGATAAGAACAGATACTACACTTGATCTTAGCCAAAAGGCCGAGAAGCGATGCCCACAAAGGCGCGGACCGACGCGCGGGCGTTCCGCTGGCGCACAGTGGCGCAGGCCGACTCCTCTGGAGCCCGGGACCCGCGCAGCTGCCGGCCTCCCTGCAGCCAGAGGCCTGCCGCGGGACTCTGCTCCCCCACTCTCTTGCCTGCCCGCCTGCCTTCCTGCCAGTCCCGGGCGGGGGCCCTGCTCTTTGATCTTCTGTCAACGGCCCGACAACGACCGCAGCCGCAGGGGGCGCCAGCCGCCCGGCCTCCTTAGCTTAGGCCCCTCCCACCGGCAGCAGCTGCGCCCAACCGGCTGCAAGCGAAAGCCGAGCGCCAGCACCTGCGGGCAGAGGCAAGGGGCAGCTCTCTCTCGGGAGGGAGGGAGGGACGGGGACGCGCGCGCACACACGCCTGCCTGCCGAAACAAAAGAAAGAAAAGGTGGATATACTAAGTTTTTTGGAGGGAAAACGCCCAGCTGTCGAAAGGGGCCCGCCTGCAGGGACGGGGACGGACACACACGCAAGCAAGCAAGCAAGCAAGCAAGCAAGCAAGCCACGCCTGCCTCCCTGGGAAAAGGCTGAAAAACCTAAGTTTTTTGGAGGGAAAACGCACGGGAGCCGAAAAGGGGGCCGGCCTGCTTGCCCAGAGAGTCGAGACGCGGGAAAGCGCACAGAGGGAGCACGGGAACCGAGAGGGCGAGAGAGAGACAGAACACAGAGACACACAGATGGGGGACGAGGGACGAGACCCGAGAAGAAGGAGCTCCAGTCCACTTCGCTTGCTCGCTCGCTACCTACCTACGTCTGTCTTTTCACCGCTGAGAGAAGGTGGTGCACCGCTCCCGGAGGCGCTGCAATACCGGGCCGATGCGTGGAGAGGACGGAGCAAGCTCCTGATCCAGCTCCCTGTTCCAAAAATCCGTTTAATATGTGGTCCCCCGATGGGGGACGTATCAGATATTAAACTGATAAGAACAGATACTACACTTGATCTTAGCCAAAAGGCCGAGAAGCGATGCCCACAAAGGCGCGGACCGACGCGCGGGCGTTCCGCTGGCGCACAGTGGCGCAGGCCGACTCCTCTGGAGCCCGGGACCCGCGCAGCTGCCGGCCTCCCTGCAGCCAGAGGCCTGCCGCGGGACTCTGCTCCCCCACTCTCTTGCCTGCCCGCCTGCCTTCCTGCCAGTCCCGGGCGGGGGCCCTGCTCTTTGATCTTCTGTCAACGGCCCGACAACGACCGCAGCCGCAGGGGGCGCCAGCCGCCCGGCCTCCTTAGCTTAGGCCCCTCCCACCGGCAGCAGCTGCGCCCAACCGGCTGCAAGCGAAAGCCGAGCGCCAGCACCTGCGGGCAGAGGCAAGGGGCAGCTCTCTCTCGGGAGGGAGGGAGGGACGGGGACGCGCGCGCACACACGCCTGCCTGCCGAAACAAAAGAAAGAAAAGGTGGATATACTAAGTTTTTTGGAGGGAAAACGCCCAGCTGTCGAAAGGGGCCCGCCTGCAGGGACGGGGACGGACACACACGCAAGCAAGCAAGCAAGCAAGCAAGCAAGCAAGCCACGCCTGCCTCCCTGGGAAAAGGCTGAAAAACCTAAGTTTTTTGGAGGGAAAACGCACGGGAGCCGAAAAGGGGGCCGGCCTGCTTGCCCAGAGAGTCGAGACGCGGGAAAGCGCACAGAGGGAGCACGGGAACCGAGAGGGCGAGAGAGAGACAGAACACAGAGACACACAGATGGGGGACGAGGGACGAGACCCGAGAAGAAGGAGCTCCAGTCCACTTCGCTTGCTCGCTCGCTACCTACCTACGTCTGTCTTTTCACCGCTGAGAGAAGGTGGTGCACCGCTCCCGGAGGCGCTGCAATACCGGGCCGATGCGTGGAGAGGACGGAGCAAGCTCCTGATCCAGCTCCCTGTTCCAAAAATCCGTTTAATATGTGGTCCCCCGATGGGGGACGTATCAGATATTAAACTGATAAGAACAGATACTACACTTGATCTTAGCCAAAAGGCCGAGAAGCGATGCCCACAAAGGCGCGGACCGACGCGCGGGCGTTCCGCTGGCGCACAGTGGCGCAGGCCGACTCCTCTGGAGCCCGGGACCCGCGCAGCTGCCGGCCTCCCTGCAGCCAGAGGCCTGCCGCGGGACTCTGCTCCCCCACTCTCTTGCCTGCCCGCCTGCCTTCCTGCCAGTCCCGGGCGGGGGCCCTGCTCTTTGATCTTCTGTCAACGGCCCGACAACGACCGCAGCCGCAGGGGGCGCCAGCCGCCCGGCCTCCTTAGCTTAGGCCCCTCCCACCGGCAGCAGCTGCGCCCAACCGGCTGCAAGCGAAAGCCGAGCGCCAGCACCTGCGGGCAGAGGCAAGGGGCAGCTCTCTCTCGGGAGGGAGGGAGGGACGGGGACGCGCGCGCACACACGCCTGCCTGCCGAAACAAAAGAAAGAAAAGGTGGATATACTAAGTTTTTTGGAGGGAAAACGCCCAGCTGTCGAAAGGGGCCCGCCTGCAGGGACGGGGACGGACACACACGCAAGCAAGCAAGCAAGCAAGCAAGCAAGCAAGCCACGCCTGCCTCCCTGGGAAAAGGCTGAAAAACCTAAGTTTTTTGGAGGGAAAACGCACGGGAGCCGAAAAGGGGGCCGGCCTGCTTGCCCAGAGAGTCGAGACGCGGGAAAGCGCACAGAGGGAGCACGGGAACCGAGAGGGCGAGAGAGAGACAGAACACAGAGACACACAGATGGGGGACGAGGGACGAGACCCGAGAAGAAGGAGCTCCAGTCCACTTCGCTTGCTCGCTCGCTACCTACCTACGTCTGTCTTTTCACCGCTGAGAGAAGGTGGTGCACCGCTCCCGGAGGCGCTGCAATACCGGGCCGATGCGTGGAGAGGACGGAGCAAGCTCCTGATCCAGCTCCCTGTTCCAAAAATCCGTTTAATATGTGGTCCCCCGATGGGGGACGTATCAGATATTAAACTGATAAGAACAGATACTACACTTGATCTTAGCCAAAAGGCCGAGAAGCGATGCCCACAAAGGCGCGGACCGACGCGCGGGCGTTCCGCTGGCGCACAGTGGCGCAGGCCGACTCCTCTGGAGCCCGGGACCCGCGCAGCTGCCGGCCTCCCTGCAGCCAGAGGCCTGCCGCGGGACTCTGCTCCCCCACTCTCTTGCCTGCCCGCCTGCCTTCCTGCCAGTCCCGGGCGGGGGCCCTGCTCTTTGATCTTCTGTCAACGGCCCGACAACGACCGCAGCCGCAGGGGGCGCCAGCCGCCCGGCCTCCTTAGCTTAGGCCCCTCCCACCGGCAGCAGCTGCGCCCAACCGGCTGCAAGCGAAAGCCGAGCGCCAGCACCTGCGGGCAGAGGCAAGGGGCAGCTCTCTCTCGGGAGGGAGGGAGGGACGGGGACGCGCGCGCACACACGCCTGCCTGCCGAAACAAAAGAAAGAAAAGGTGGATATACTAAGTTTTTTGGAGGGAAAACGCCCAGCTGTCGAAAGGGGCCCGCCTGCAGGGACGGGGACGGACACACACGCAAGCAAGCAAGCAAGCAAGCAAGCAAGCAAGCCACGCCTGCCTCCCTGGGAAAAGGCTGAAAAACCTAAGTTTTTTGGAGGGAAAACGCACGGGAGCCGAAAAGGGGGCCGGCCTGCTTGCCCAGAGAGTCGAGACGCGGGAAAGCGCACAGAGGGAGCACGGGAACCGAGAGGGCGAGAGAGAGACAGAACACAGAGACACACAGATGGGGGACGAGGGACGAGACCCGAGAAGAAGGAGCTCCAGTCCACTTCGCTTGCTCGCTCGCTACCTACCTACGTCTGTCTTTTCACCGCTGAGAGAAGGTGGTGCACCGCTCCCGGAGGCGCTGCAATACCGGGCCGATGCGTGGAGAGGACGGAGCAAGCTCCTGATCCAGCTCCCTGTTCCAAAAATCCGTTTAATATGTGGTCCCCCGATGGGGGACGTATCAGATATTAAACTGATAAGAACAGATACTACACTTGATCTTAGCCAAAAGGCCGAGAAGCGATGCCCACAAAGGCGCGGACCGACGCGCGGGCGTTCCGCTGGCGCACAGTGGCGCAGGCCGACTCCTCTGGAGCCCGGGACCCGCGCAGCTGCCGGCCTCCCTGCAGCCAGAGGCCTGCCGCGGGACTCTGCTCCCCCACTCTCTTGCCTGCCCGCCTGCCTTCCTGCCAGTCCCGGGCGGGGGCCCTGCTCTTTGATCTTCTGTCAACGGCCCGACAACGACCGCAGCCGCAGGGGGCGCCAGCCGCCCGGCCTCCTTAGCTTAGGCCCCTCCCACCGGCAGCAGCTGCGCCCAACCGGCTGCAAGCGAAAGCCGAGCGCCAGCACCTGCGGGCAGAGGCAAGGGGCAGCTCTCTCTCGGGAGGGAGGGAGGGACGGGGACGCGCGCGCACACACGCCTGCCTGCCGAAACAAAAGAAAGAAAAGGTGGATATACTAAGTTTTTTGGAGGGAAAACGCCCAGCTGTCGAAAGGGGCCCGCCTGCAGGGACGGGGACGGACACACACGCAAGCAAGCAAGCAAGCAAGCAAGCAAGCAAGCCACGCCTGCCTCCCTGGGAAAAGGCTGAAAAACCTAAGTTTTTTGGAGGGAAAACGCACGGGAGCCGAAAAGGGGGCCGGCCTGCTTGCCCAGAGAGTCGAGACGCGGGAAAGCGCACAGAGGGAGCACGGGAACCGAGAGGGCGAGAGAGAGACAGAACACAGAGACACACAGATGGGGGACGAGGGACGAGACCCGAGAAGAAGGAGCTCCAGTCCACTTCGCTTGCTCGCTCGCTACCTACCTACGTCTGTCTTTTCACCGCTGAGAGAAGGTGGTGCACCGCTCCCGGAGGCGCTGCAATACCGGGCCGATGCGTGGAGAGGACGGAGCAAGCTCCTGATCCAGCTCCCTGTTCCAAAAATCCGTTTAATATGTGGTCCCCCGATGGGGGACGTATCAGATATTAAACTGATAAGAACAGATACTACACTTGATCTTAGCCAAAAGGCCGAGAAGCGATGCCCACAAAGGCGCGGACCGACGCGCGGGCGTTCCGCTGGCGCACAGTGGCGCAGGCCGACTCCTCTGGAGCCCGGGACCCGCGCAGCTGCCGGCCTCCCTGCAGCCAGAGGCCTGCCGCGGGACTCTGCTCCCCCACTCTCTTGCCTGCCCGCCTGCCTTCCTGCCAGTCCCGGGCGGGGGCCCTGCTCTTTGATCTTCTGTCAACGGCCCGACAACGACCGCAGCCGCAGGGGGCGCCAGCCGCCCGGCCTCCTTAGCTTAGGCCCCTCCCACCGGCAGCAGCTGCGCCCAACCGGCTGCAAGCGAAAGCCGAGCGCCAGCACCTGCGGGCAGAGGCAAGGGGCAGCTCTCTCTCGGGAGGGAGGGAGGGACGGGGACGCGCGCGCACACACGCCTGCCTGCCGAAACAAAAGAAAGAAAAGGTGGATATACTAAGTTTTTTGGAGGGAAAACGCCCAGCTGTCGAAAGGGGCCCGCCTGCAGGGACGGGGACGGACACACACGCAAGCAAGCAAGCAAGCAAGCAAGCAAGCAAGCCACGCCTGCCTCCCTGGGAAAAGGCTGAAAAACCTAAGTTTTTTGGAGGGAAAACGCACGGGAGCCGAAAAGGGGGCCGGCCTGCTTGCCCAGAGAGTCGAGACGCGGGAAAGCGCACAGAGGGAGCACGGGAACCGAGAGGGCGAGAGAGAGACAGAACACAGAGACACACAGATGGGGGACGAGGGACGAGACCCGAGAAGAAGGAGCTCCAGTCCACTTCGCTTGCTCGCTCGCTACCTACCTACGTCTGTCTTTTCACCGCTGAGAGAAGGTGGTGCACCGCTCCCGGAGGCGCTGCAATACCGGGCCGATGCGTGGAGAGGACGGAGCAAGCTCCTGATCCAGCTCCCTGTTCCAAAAATCCGTTTAATATGTGGTCCCCCGATGGGGGACGTATCAGATATTAAACTGATAAGAACAGATACTACACTTGATCTTAGCCAAAAGGCCGAGAAGCGATGCCCACAAAGGCGCGGACCGACGCGCGGGCGTTCCGCTGGCGCACAGTGGCGCAGGCCGACTCCTCTGGAGCCCGGGACCCGCGCAGCTGCCGGCCTCCCTGCAGCCAGAGGCCTGCCGCGGGACTCTGCTCCCCCACTCTCTTGCCTGCCCGCCTGCCTTCCTGCCAGTCCCGGGCGGGGGCCCTGCTCTTTGATCTTCTGTCAACGGCCCGACAACGACCGCAGCCGCAGGGGGCGCCAGCCGCCCGGCCTCCTTAGCTTAGGCCCCTCCCACCGGCAGCAGCTGCGCCCAACCGGCTGCAAGCGAAAGCCGAGCGCCAGCACCTGCGGGCAGAGGCAAGGGGCAGCTCTCTCTCGGGAGGGAGGGAGGGACGGGGACGCGCGCGCACACACGCCTGCCTGCCGAAACAAAAGAAAGAAAAGGTGGATATACTAAGTTTTTTGGAGGGAAAACGCCCAGCTGTCGAAAGGGGCCCGCCTGCAGGGACGGGGACGGACACACACGCAAGCAAGCAAGCAAGCAAGCAAGCAAGCAAGCCACGCCTGCCTCCCTGGGAAAAGGCTGAAAAACCTAAGTTTTTTGGAGGGAAAACGCACGGGAGCCGAAAAGGGGGCCGGCCTGCTTGCCCAGAGAGTCGAGACGCGGGAAAGCGCACAGAGGGAGCACGGGAACCGAGAGGGCGAGAGAGAGACAGAACACAGAGACACACAGATGGGGGACGAGGGACGAGACCCGAGAAGAAGGAGCTCCAGTCCACTTCGCTTGCTCGCTCGCTACCTACCTACGTCTGTCTTTTCACCGCTGAGAGAAGGTGGTGCACCGCTCCCGGAGGCGCTGCAATACCGGGCCGATGCGTGGAGAGGACGGAGCAAGCTCCTGATCCAGCTCCCTGTTCCAAAAATCCGTTTAATATGTGGTCCCCCGATGGGGGACGTATCAGATATTAAACTGATAAGAACAGATACTACACTTGATCTTAGCCAAAAGGCCGAGAAGCGATGCCCACAAAGGCGCGGACCGACGCGCGGGCGTTCCGCTGGCGCACAGTGGCGCAGGCCGACTCCTCTGGAGCCCGGGACCCGCGCAGCTGCCGGCCTCCCTGCAGCCAGAGGCCTGCCGCGGGACTCTGCTCCCCCACTCTCTTGCCTGCCCGCCTGCCTTCCTGCCAGTCCCGGGCGGGGGCCCTGCTCTTTGATCTTCTGTCAACGGCCCGACAACGACCGCAGCCGCAGGGGGCGCCAGCCGCCCGGCCTCCTTAGCTTAGGCCCCTCCCACCGGCAGCAGCTGCGCCCAACCGGCTGCAAGCGAAAGCCGAGCGCCAGCACCTGCGGGCAGAGGCAAGGGGCAGCTCTCTCTCGGGAGGGAGGGAGGGACGGGGACGCGCGCGCACACACGCCTGCCTGCCGAAACAAAAGAAAGAAAAGGTGGATATACTAAGTTTTTTGGAGGGAAAACGCCCAGCTGTCGAAAGGGGCCCGCCTGCAGGGACGGGGACGGACACACACGCAAGCAAGCAAGCAAGCAAGCAAGCAAGCAAGCCACGCCTGCCTCCCTGGGAAAAGGCTGAAAAACCTAAGTTTTTTGGAGGGAAAACGCACGGGAGCCGAAAAGGGGGCCGGCCTGCTTGCCCAGAGAGTCGAGACGCGGGAAAGCGCACAGAGGGAGCACGGGAACCGAGAGGGCGAGAGAGAGACAGAACACAGAGACACACAGATGGGGGACGAGGGACGAGACCCGAGAAGAAGGAGCTCCAGTCCACTTCGCTTGCTCGCTCGCTACCTACCTACGTCTGTCTTTTCACCGCTGAGAGAAGGTGGTGCACCGCTCCCGGAGGCGCTGCAATACCGGGCCGATGCGTGGAGAGGACGGAGCAAGCTCCTGATCCAGCTCCCTGTTCCAAAAATCCGTTTAATATGTGGTCCCCCGATGGGGGACGTATCAGATATTAAACTGATAAGAACAGATACTACACTTGATCTTAGCCAAAAGGCCGAGAAGCGATGCCCACAAAGGCGCGGACCGACGCGCGGGCGTTCCGCTGGCGCACAGTGGCGCAGGCCGACTCCTCTGGAGCCCGGGACCCGCGCAGCTGCCGGCCTCCCTGCAGCCAGAGGCCTGCCGCGGGACTCTGCTCCCCCACTCTCTTGCCTGCCCGCCTGCCTTCCTGCCAGTCCCGGGCGGGGGCCCTGCTCTTTGATCTTCTGTCAACGGCCCGACAACGACCGCAGCCGCAGGGGGCGCCAGCCGCCCGGCCTCCTTAGCTTAGGCCCCTCCCACCGGCAGCAGCTGCGCCCAACCGGCTGCAAGCGAAAGCCGAGCGCCAGCACCTGCGGGCAGAGGCAAGGGGCAGCTCTCTCTCGGGAGGGAGGGAGGGACGGGGACGCGCGCGCACACACGCCTGCCTGCCGAAACAAAAGAAAGAAAAGGTGGATATACTAAGTTTTTTGGAGGGAAAACGCCCAGCTGTCGAAAGGGGCCCGCCTGCAGGGACGGGGACGGACACACACGCAAGCAAGCAAGCAAGCAAGCAAGCAAGCAAGCCACGCCTGCCTCCCTGGGAAAAGGCTGAAAAACCTAAGTTTTTTGGAGGGAAAACGCACGGGAGCCGAAAAGGGGGCCGGCCTGCTTGCCCAGAGAGTCGAGACGCGGGAAAGCGCACAGAGGGAGCACGGGAACCGAGAGGGCGAGAGAGAGACAGAACACAGAGACACACAGATGGGGGACGAGGGACGAGACCCGAGAAGAAGGAGCTCCAGTCCACTTCGCTTGCTCGCTCGCTACCTACCTACGTCTGTCTTTTCACCGCTGAGAGAAGGTGGTGCACCGCTCCCGGAGGCGCTGCAATACCGGGCCGATGCGTGGAGAGGACGGAGCAAGCTCCTGATCCAGCTCCCTGTTCCAAAAATCCGTTTAATATGTGGTCCCCCGATGGGGGACGTATCAGATATTAAACTGATAAGAACAGATACTACACTTGATCTTAGCCAAAAGGCCGAGAAGCGATGCCCACAAAGGCGCGGACCGACGCGCGGGCGTTCCGCTGGCGCACAGTGGCGCAGGCCGACTCCTCTGGAGCCCGGGACCCGCGCAGCTGCCGGCCTCCCTGCAGCCAGAGGCCTGCCGCGGGACTCTGCTCCCCCACTCTCTTGCCTGCCCGCCTGCCTTCCTGCCAGTCCCGGGCGGGGGCCCTGCTCTTTGATCTTCTGTCAACGGCCCGACAACGACCGCAGCCGCAGGGGGCGCCAGCCGCCCGGCCTCCTTAGCTTAGGCCCCTCCCACCGGCAGCAGCTGCGCCCAACCGGCTGCAAGCGAAAGCCGAGCGCCAGCACCTGCGGGCAGAGGCAAGGGGCAGCTCTCTCTCGGGAGGGAGGGAGGGACGGGGACGCGCGCGCACACACGCCTGCCTGCCGAAACAAAAGAAAGAAAAGGTGGATATACTAAGTTTTTTGGAGGGAAAACGCCCAGCTGTCGAAAGGGGCCCGCCTGCAGGGACGGGGACGGACACACACGCAAGCAAGCAAGCAAGCAAGCAAGCAAGCAAGCCACGCCTGCCTCCCTGGGAAAAGGCTGAAAAACCTAAGTTTTTTGGAGGGAAAACGCACGGGAGCCGAAAAGGGGGCCGGCCTGCTTGCCCAGAGAGTCGAGACGCGGGAAAGCGCACAGAGGGAGCACGGGAACCGAGAGGGCGAGAGAGAGACAGAACACAGAGACACACAGATGGGGGACGAGGGACGAGACCCGAGAAGAAGGAGCTCCAGTCCACTTCGCTTGCTCGCTCGCTACCTACCTACGTCTGTCTTTTCACCGCTGAGAGAAGGTGGTGCACCGCTCCCGGAGGCGCTGCAATACCGGGCCGATGCGTGGAGAGGACGGAGCAAGCTCCTGATCCAGCTCCCTGTTCCAAAAATCCGTTTAATATGTGGTCCCCCGATGGGGGACGTATCAGATATTAAACTGATAAGAACAGATACTACACTTGATCTTAGCCAAAAGGCCGAGAAGCGATGCCCACAAAGGCGCGGACCGACGCGCGGGCGTTCCGCTGGCGCACAGTGGCGCAGGCCGACTCCTCTGGAGCCCGGGACCCGCGCAGCTGCCGGCCTCCCTGCAGCCAGAGGCCTGCCGCGGGACTCTGCTCCCCCACTCTCTTGCCTGCCCGCCTGCCTTCCTGCCAGTCCCGGGCGGGGGCCCTGCTCTTTGATCTTCTGTCAACGGCCCGACAACGACCGCAGCCGCAGGGGGCGCCAGCCGCCCGGCCTCCTTAGCTTAGGCCCCTCCCACCGGCAGCAGCTGCGCCCAACCGGCTGCAAGCGAAAGCCGAGCGCCAGCACCTGCGGGCAGAGGCAAGGGGCAGCTCTCTCTCGGGAGGGAGGGAGGGACGGGGACGCGCGCGCACACACGCCTGCCTGCCGAAACAAAAGAAAGAAAAGGTGGATATACTAAGTTTTTTGGAGGGAAAACGCCCAGCTGTCGAAAGGGGCCCGCCTGCAGGGACGGGGACGGACACACACGCAAGCAAGCAAGCAAGCAAGCAAGCAAGCAAGCCACGCCTGCCTCCCTGGGAAAAGGCTGAAAAACCTAAGTTTTTTGGAGGGAAAACGCACGGGAGCCGAAAAGGGGGCCGGCCTGCTTGCCCAGAGAGTCGAGACGCGGGAAAGCGCACAGAGGGAGCACGGGAACCGAGAGGGCGAGAGAGAGACAGAACACAGAGACACACAGATGGGGGACGAGGGACGAGACCCGAGAAGAAGGAGCTCCAGTCCACTTCGCTTGCTCGCTCGCTACCTACCTACGTCTGTCTTTTCACCGCTGAGAGAAGGTGGTGCACCGCTCCCGGAGGCGCTGCAATACCGGGCCGATGCGTGGAGAGGACGGAGCAAGCTCCTGATCCAGCTCCCTGTTCCAAAAATCCGTTTAATATGTGGTCCCCCGATGGGGGACGTATCAGATATTAAACTGATAAGAACAGATACTACACTTGATCTTAGCCAAAAGGCCGAGAAGCGATGCCCACAAAGGCGCGGACCGACGCGCGGGCGTTCCGCTGGCGCACAGTGGCGCAGGCCGACTCCTCTGGAGCCCGGGACCCGCGCAGCTGCCGGCCTCCCTGCAGCCAGAGGCCTGCCGCGGGACTCTGCTCCCCCACTCTCTTGCCTGCCCGCCTGCCTTCCTGCCAGTCCCGGGCGGGGGCCCTGCTCTTTGATCTTCTGTCAACGGCCCGACAACGACCGCAGCCGCAGGGGGCGCCAGCCGCCCGGCCTCCTTAGCTTAGGCCCCTCCCACCGGCAGCAGCTGCGCCCAACCGGCTGCAAGCGAAAGCCGAGCGCCAGCACCTGCGGGCAGAGGCAAGGGGCAGCTCTCTCTCGGGAGGGAGGGAGGGACGGGGACGCGCGCGCACACACGCCTGCCTGCCGAAACAAAAGAAAGAAAAGGTGGATATACTAAGTTTTTTGGAGGGAAAACGCCCAGCTGTCGAAAGGGGCCCGCCTGCAGGGACGGGGACGGACACACACGCAAGCAAGCAAGCAAGCAAGCAAGCAAGCAAGCCACGCCTGCCTCCCTGGGAAAAGGCTGAAAAACCTAAGTTTTTTGGAGGGAAAACGCACGGGAGCCGAAAAGGGGGCCGGCCTGCTTGCCCAGAGAGTCGAGACGCGGGAAAGCGCACAGAGGGAGCACGGGAACCGAGAGGGCGAGAGAGAGACAGAACACAGAGACACACAGATGGGGGACGAGGGACGAGACCCGAGAAGAAGGAGCTCCAGTCCACTTCGCTTGCTCGCTCGCTACCTACCTACGTCTGTCTTTTCACCGCTGAGAGAAGGTGGTGCACCGCTCCCGGAGGCGCTGCAATACCGGGCCGATGCGTGGAGAGGACGGAGCAAGCTCCTGATCCAGCTCCCTGTTCCAAAAATCCGTTTAATATGTGGTCCCCCGATGGGGGACGTATCAGATATTAAACTGATAAGAACAGATACTACACTTGATCTTAGCCAAAAGGCCGAGAAGCGATGCCCACAAAGGCGCGGACCGACGCGCGGGCGTTCCGCTGGCGCACAGTGGCGCAGGCCGACTCCTCTGGAGCCCGGGACCCGCGCAGCTGCCGGCCTCCCTGCAGCCAGAGGCCTGCCGCGGGACTCTGCTCCCCCACTCTCTTGCCTGCCCGCCTGCCTTCCTGCCAGTCCCGGGCGGGGGCCCTGCTCTTTGATCTTCTGTCAACGGCCCGACAACGACCGCAGCCGCAGGGGGCGCCAGCCGCCCGGCCTCCTTAGCTTAGGCCCCTCCCACCGGCAGCAGCTGCGCCCAACCGGCTGCAAGCGAAAGCCGAGCGCCAGCACCTGCGGGCAGAGGCAAGGGGCAGCTCTCTCTCGGGAGGGAGGGAGGGACGGGGACGCGCGCGCACACACGCCTGCCTGCCGAAACAAAAGAAAGAAAAGGTGGATATACTAAGTTTTTTGGAGGGAAAACGCCCAGCTGTCGAAAGGGGCCCGCCTGCAGGGACGGGGACGGACACACACGCAAGCAAGCAAGCAAGCAAGCAAGCAAGCAAGCCACGCCTGCCTCCCTGGGAAAAGGCTGAAAAACCTAAGTTTTTTGGAGGGAAAACGCACGGGAGCCGAAAAGGGGGCCGGCCTGCTTGCCCAGAGAGTCGAGACGCGGGAAAGCGCACAGAGGGAGCACGGGAACCGAGAGGGCGAGAGAGAGACAGAACACAGAGACACACAGATGGGGGACGAGGGACGAGACCCGAGAAGAAGGAGCTCCAGTCCACTTCGCTTGCTCGCTCGCTACCTACCTACGTCTGTCTTTTCACCGCTGAGAGAAGGTGGTGCACCGCTCCCGGAGGCGCTGCAATACCGGGCCGATGCGTGGAGAGGACGGAGCAAGCTCCTGATCCAGCTCCCTGTTCCAAAAATCCGTTTAATATGTGGTCCCCCGATGGGGGACGTATCAGATATTAAACTGATAAGAACAGATACTACACTTGATCTTAGCCAAAAGGCCGAGAAGCGATGCCCACAAAGGCGCGGACCGACGCGCGGGCGTTCCGCTGGCGCACAGTGGCGCAGGCCGACTCCTCTGGAGCCCGGGACCCGCGCAGCTGCCGGCCTCCCTGCAGCCAGAGGCCTGCCGCGGGACTCTGCTCCCCCACTCTCTTGCCTGCCCGCCTGCCTTCCTGCCAGTCCCGGGCGGGGGCCCTGCTCTTTGATCTTCTGTCAACGGCCCGACAACGACCGCAGCCGCAGGGGGCGCCAGCCGCCCGGCCTCCTTAGCTTAGGCCCCTCCCACCGGCAGCAGCTGCGCCCAACCGGCTGCAAGCGAAAGCCGAGCGCCAGCACCTGCGGGCAGAGGCAAGGGGCAGCTCTCTCTCGGGAGGGAGGGAGGGACGGGGACGCGCGCGCACACACGCCTGCCTGCCGAAACAAAAGAAAGAAAAGGTGGATATACTAAGTTTTTTGGAGGGAAAACGCCCAGCTGTCGAAAGGGGCCCGCCTGCAGGGACGGGGACGGACACACACGCAAGCAAGCAAGCAAGCAAGCAAGCAAGCAAGCCACGCCTGCCTCCCTGGGAAAAGGCTGAAAAACCTAAGTTTTTTGGAGGGAAAACGCACGGGAGCCGAAAAGGGGGCCGGCCTGCTTGCCCAGAGAGTCGAGACGCGGGAAAGCGCACAGAGGGAGCACGGGAACCGAGAGGGCGAGAGAGAGACAGAACACAGAGACACACAGATGGGGGACGAGGGACGAGACCCGAGAAGAAGGAGCTCCAGTCCACTTCGCTTGCTCGCTCGCTACCTACCTACGTCTGTCTTTTCACCGCTGAGAGAAGGTGGTGCACCGCTCCCGGAGGCGCTGCAATACCGGGCCGATGCGTGGAGAGGACGGAGCAAGCTCCTGATCCAGCTCCCTGTTCCAAAAATCCGTTTAATATGTGGTCCCCCGATGGGGGACGTATCAGATATTAAACTGATAAGAACAGATACTACACTTGATCTTAGCCAAAAGGCCGAGAAGCGATGCCCACAAAGGCGCGGACCGACGCGCGGGCGTTCCGCTGGCGCACAGTGGCGCAGGCCGACTCCTCTGGAGCCCGGGACCCGCGCAGCTGCCGGCCTCCCTGCAGCCAGAGGCCTGCCGCGGGACTCTGCTCCCCCACTCTCTTGCCTGCCCGCCTGCCTTCCTGCCAGTCCCGGGCGGGGGCCCTGCTCTTTGATCTTCTGTCAACGGCCCGACAACGACCGCAGCCGCAGGGGGCGCCAGCCGCCCGGCCTCCTTAGCTTAGGCCCCTCCCACCGGCAGCAGCTGCGCCCAACCGGCTGCAAGCGAAAGCCGAGCGCCAGCACCTGCGGGCAGAGGCAAGGGGCAGCTCTCTCTCGGGAGGGAGGGAGGGACGGGGACGCGCGCGCACACACGCCTGCCTGCCGAAACAAAAGAAAGAAAAGGTGGATATACTAAGTTTTTTGGAGGGAAAACGCCCAGCTGTCGAAAGGGGCCCGCCTGCAGGGACGGGGACGGACACACACGCAAGCAAGCAAGCAAGCAAGCAAGCAAGCAAGCCACGCCTGCCTCCCTGGGAAAAGGCTGAAAAACCTAAGTTTTTTGGAGGGAAAACGCACGGGAGCCGAAAAGGGGGCCGGCCTGCTTGCCCAGAGAGTCGAGACGCGGGAAAGCGCACAGAGGGAGCACGGGAACCGAGAGGGCGAGAGAGAGACAGAACACAGAGACACACAGATGGGGGACGAGGGACGAGACCCGAGAAGAAGGAGCTCCAGTCCACTTCGCTTGCTCGCTCGCTACCTACCTACGTCTGTCTTTTCACCGCTGAGAGAAGGTGGTGCACCGCTCCCGGAGGCGCTGCAATACCGGGCCGATGCGTGGAGAGGACGGAGCAAGCTCCTGATCCAGCTCCCTGTTCCAAAAATCCGTTTAATATGTGGTCCCCCGATGGGGGACGTATCAGATATTAAACTGATAAGAACAGATACTACACTTGATCTTAGCCAAAAGGCCGAGAAGCGATGCCCACAAAGGCGCGGACCGACGCGCGGGCGTTCCGCTGGCGCACAGTGGCGCAGGCCGACTCCTCTGGAGCCCGGGACCCGCGCAGCTGCCGGCCTCCCTGCAGCCAGAGGCCTGCCGCGGGACTCTGCTCCCCCACTCTCTTGCCTGCCCGCCTGCCTTCCTGCCAGTCCCGGGCGGGGGCCCTGCTCTTTGATCTTCTGTCAACGGCCCGACAACGACCGCAGCCGCAGGGGGCGCCAGCCGCCCGGCCTCCTTAGCTTAGGCCCCTCCCACCGGCAGCAGCTGCGCCCAACCGGCTGCAAGCGAAAGCCGAGCGCCAGCACCTGCGGGCAGAGGCAAGGGGCAGCTCTCTCTCGGGAGGGAGGGAGGGACGGGGACGCGCGCGCACACACGCCTGCCTGCCGAAACAAAAGAAAGAAAAGGTGGATATACTAAGTTTTTTGGAGGGAAAACGCCCAGCTGTCGAAAGGGGCCCGCCTGCAGGGACGGGGACGGACACACACGCAAGCAAGCAAGCAAGCAAGCAAGCAAGCAAGCCACGCCTGCCTCCCTGGGAAAAGGCTGAAAAACCTAAGTTTTTTGGAGGGAAAACGCACGGGAGCCGAAAAGGGGGCCGGCCTGCTTGCCCAGAGAGTCGAGACGCGGGAAAGCGCACAGAGGGAGCACGGGAACCGAGAGGGCGAGAGAGAGACAGAACACAGAGACACACAGATGGGGGACGAGGGACGAGACCCGAGAAGAAGGAGCTCCAGTCCACTTCGCTTGCTCGCTCGCTACCTACCTACGTCTGTCTTTTCACCGCTGAGAGAAGGTGGTGCACCGCTCCCGGAGGCGCTGCAATACCGGGCCGATGCGTGGAGAGGACGGAGCAAGCTCCTGATCCAGCTCCCTGTTCCAAAAATCCGTTTAATATGTGGTCCCCCGATGGGGGACGTATCAGATATTAAACTGATAAGAACAGATACTACACTTGATCTTAGCCAAAAGGCCGAGAAGCGATGCCCACAAAGGCGCGGACCGACGCGCGGGCGTTCCGCTGGCGCACAGTGGCGCAGGCCGACTCCTCTGGAGCCCGGGACCCGCGCAGCTGCCGGCCTCCCTGCAGCCAGAGGCCTGCCGCGGGACTCTGCTCCCCCACTCTCTTGCCTGCCCGCCTGCCTTCCTGCCAGTCCCGGGCGGGGGCCCTGCTCTTTGATCTTCTGTCAACGGCCCGACAACGACCGCAGCCGCAGGGGGCGCCAGCCGCCCGGCCTCCTTAGCTTAGGCCCCTCCCACCGGCAGCAGCTGCGCCCAACCGGCTGCAAGCGAAAGCCGAGCGCCAGCACCTGCGGGCAGAGGCAAGGGGCAGCTCTCTCTCGGGAGGGAGGGAGGGACGGGGACGCGCGCGCACACACGCCTGCCTGCCGAAACAAAAGAAAGAAAAGGTGGATATACTAAGTTTTTTGGAGGGAAAACGCCCAGCTGTCGAAAGGGGCCCGCCTGCAGGGACGGGGACGGACACACACGCAAGCAAGCAAGCAAGCAAGCAAGCAAGCAAGCCACGCCTGCCTCCCTGGGAAAAGGCTGAAAAACCTAAGTTTTTTGGAGGGAAAACGCACGGGAGCCGAAAAGGGGGCCGGCCTGCTTGCCCAGAGAGTCGAGACGCGGGAAAGCGCACAGAGGGAGCACGGGAACCGAGAGGGCGAGAGAGAGACAGAACACAGAGACACACAGATGGGGGACGAGGGACGAGACCCGAGAAGAAGGAGCTCCAGTCCACTTCGCTTGCTCGCTCGCTACCTACCTACGTCTGTCTTTTCACCGCTGAGAGAAGGTGGTGCACCGCTCCCGGAGGCGCTGCAATACCGGGCCGATGCGTGGAGAGGACGGAGCAAGCTCCTGATCCAGCTCCCTGTTCCAAAAAATCCGTTTAATATGTGGTCCCCCGATGGGGGACGTATCAGATATTAAACTGATAAGAACAGATACTACACTTGATCTTAGCCAAAAGGCCGAGAAGCGATGCCCACAAAGGCGCGGACCGACGCGCGGGCGTTCCGCTGGCGCACAGTGGCGCAGGCCGACTCCTCTGGAGCCCGGGACCCGCGCAGCTGCCGGCCTCCCTGCAGCCAGAGGCCTGCCGCGGGACTCTGCTCCCCCACTCTCTTGCCTGCCCGCCTGCCTTCCTGCCAGTCCCGGGCGGGGGCCCTGCTCTTTGATCTTCTGTCAACGGCCCGACAACGACCGCAGCCGCAGGGGGCGCCAGCCGCCCGGCCTCCTTAGCTTAGGCCCCTCCCACCGGCAGCAGCTGCGCCCAACCGGCTGCAAGCGAAAGCCGAGCGCCAGCACCTGCGGGCAGAGGCAAGGGGCAGCTCTCTCTCGGGAGGGAGGGAGGGACGGGGACGCGCGCGCACACACGCCTGCCTGCCGAAACAAAAGAAAGAAAAGGTGGATATACTAAGTTTTTTGGAGGGAAAACGCCCAGCTGTCGAAAGGGGGCCCGCCTGCAGGGACGGGGACGGACACACACGCAAGCAAGCAAGCAAGCAAGCAAGCAAGCAAGCCACGCCTGCCTCCCTGGGAAAAGGCTGAAAAACCTAAGTTTTTTGGAGGGAAAACGCACGGGAGCCGAAAAGGGGGCCGGCCTGCTTGCCCAGAGAGTCGAGACGCGGGAAAGCGCACAGAGGGAGCACGGGAACCGAGAGGGCGAGAGAGAGACAGAACACAGAGACACACAGATGGGGGACGAGGGGACGAGACCCGAGAAGAAGGAGCTCCAGTCCACTTCGCTTGCTCGCTCGCTACCTACCTACGTCTGTCTTTTCACCGCTGAGAGAAGGTGGTGCACCGCTCCCGGAGGCGCTGCAATACCGGGCCGATGCGTGGAGAGGACGGAGCAAGCTCCTGATCCAGCTCCCTGTTCCAAAAATCCGTTTAATATGTGGTCCCCCGATGGGGGACGTATCAGATATTAAACTGATAAGAACAGATACTACACTTGATCTTAGCCAAAAGGCCGAGAAGCGATGCCCACAAAGGCGCGGACCGACGCGCGGGCGTTCCGCTGGCGCACAGTGGCGCAGGCCGACTCCTCTGGAGCCCGGGACCCGCGCAGCTGCCGGCCTCCCTGCAGCCAGAGGCCTGCCGCGGGACTCTGCTCCCCCACTCTCTTGCCTGCCCGCCTGCCTTCCTGCCAGTCCCGGGCGGGGGCCCTGCTCTTTGATCTTCTGTCAACGGCCCGACAACGACCGCAGCCGCAGGGGGCGCCAGCCGCCCGGCCTCCTTAGCTTAGGCCCCTCCCACCGGCAGCAGCTGCGCCCAACCGGCTGCAAGCGAAAGCCGAGCGCCAGCACCTGCGGGCAGAGGCAAGGGGCAGCTCTCTCTCGGGAGGGAGGGAGGGACGGGGACGCGCGCGCACACACGCCTGCCTGCCGAAACAAAAGAAAGAAAAGGTGGATATACTAAGTTTTTTGGAGGGAAAACGCCCAGCTGTCGAAAGGGGCCCGCCTGCAGGGACGGGGACGGACACACACGCAAGCAAGCAAGCAAGCAAGCAAGCAAGCAAGCCACGCCTGCCTCCCTGGGAAAAGGCTGAAAAACCTAAGTTTTTTGGAGGGAAAACGCACGGGAGCCGAAAAGGGGGCCGGCCTGCTTGCCCAGAGAGTCGAGACGCGGGAAAGCGCACAGAGGGAGCACGGGAACCGAGAGGGCGAGAGAGAGACAGAACACAGAGACACACAGATGGGGGACGAGGGACGAGACCCGAGAAGAAGGAGCTCCAGTCCACTTCGCTTGCTCGCTCGCTACCTACCTACGTCTGTCTTTTCACCGCTGAGAGAAGGTGGTGCACCGCTCCCGGAGGCGCTGCAATACCGGGCCGATGCGTGGAGAGGACGGAGCAAGCTCCTGATCCAGCTCCCTGTTCCAAAAATCCGTTTAATATGTGGTCCCCCGATGGGGGACGTATCAGATATTAAACTGATAAGAACAGATACTACACTTGATCTTAGCCAAAAGGCCGAGAAGCGATGCCCACAAAGGCGCGGACCGACGCGCGGGCGTTCCGCTGGCGCACAGTGGCGCAGGCCGACTCCTCTGGAGCCCGGGACCCGCGCAGCTGCCGGCCTCCCTGCAGCCAGAGGCCTGCCGCGGGACTCTGCTCCCCCACTCTCTTGCCTGCCCGCCTGCCTTCCTGCCAGTCCCGGGCGGGGGCCCTGCTCTTTGATCTTCTGTCAACGGCCCGACAACGACCGCAGCCGCAGGGGGCGCCAGCCGCCCGGCCTCCTTAGCTTAGGCCCCTCCCACCGGCAGCAGCTGCGCCCAACCGGCTGCAAGCGAAAGCCGAGCGCCAGCACCTGCGGGCAGAGGCAAGGGGCAGCTCTCTCTCGGGAGGGAGGGAGGGACGGGGACGCGCGCGCACACACGCCTGCCTGCCGAAACAAAAGAAAGAAAAGGTGGATATACTAAGTTTTTTGGAGGGAAAACGCCCAGCTGTCGAAAGGGGCCCGCCTGCAGGGACGGGGACGGACACACACGCAAGCAAGCAAGCAAGCAAGCAAGCAAGCAAGCCACGCCCTGCCTCCCCTGGGAAAAGGCTGAAAAACCTAAGTTTTTTGGAGGGAAAACGCACGGGAGCCGAAAAGGGGGCCGGCCTGCTTGCCCAGAGAGTCGAGACGCGGGAAAGCGCACAGAGGGAGCACGGGAACCGAGAGGGCGAGAGAGAGACAGAACACAGAGACACACAGATGGGGGACGAGGGACGAGACCCGAGAAGAAGGAGCTCCAGTCCACTTCGCTTGCTCGCTCGCTACCTACCTACGTCTGTCTTTTCACCGCTGAGAGAAGGTGGTGCACCGCTCCCGGAGGCGCTGCAATACCGGGCCGATGCGTGGAGAGGACGGAGCAAGCTCCTGATCCAGCTCCCTGTTCCAAAAATCCGTTTAATATGTGGTCCCCCGATGGGGGACGTATCAGATATTAAACTGATAAGAACAGATACTACACTTGATCTTAGCCAAAAGGCCGAGAAGCGATGCCCACAAAGGCGCGGACCGACGCGCGGGCGTTCCGCTGGCGCACAGTGGCGCAGGCCGACTCCTCTGGAGCCCGGGACCCGCGCAGCTGCCGGCCTCCCTGCAGCCAGAGGCCTGCCGCGGGACTCTGCTCCCCCACTCTCTTGCCTGCCCGCCTGCCTTCCTGCCAGTCCCGGGCGGGGGCCCTGCTCTTTGATCTTCTGTCAACGGCCCGACAACGACCGCAGCCGCAGGGGGCGCCAGCCGCCCGGCCTCCTTAGCTTAGGCCCC
>NW_028291623.1:0-39798 GCF_059453375.1 Lepisosteus platostomus | reverse complement strand
TCAAAACATGTTTTTCAGCAGAAATAAACATGTTTCTGCAAGTTTGGTCAACCCCATGTAACTTATGGGGCACTAACAGCTCACTTTTCAAAACGTGTTTTTCAGCCCGAAATAAACGCGTTTTTTCTGACAGCTGTATCCCTATGTAACTGCAAGGCTCAGAAGAGCCCACACACTCAGGTCTTAACCCCAGTGTGCTGACAGTGTCAAAACATGTTTTTCAGAAGAAATAAACATGTTTCTGCAAGTTTGGTCAACCCCATGTAAGTTATGGGGCAGTAACAGCACACTTTTCAAAACGTGTTTTTCAGCCCGAGATAAACACGTTTTTTCAGACAGCTGTATCCCTATGTAACTGCAAGGCTCAGAAGAGCCCACACACTCAGGTCTTAACCCCAGTGTGCTGAAAGTGTCAAAACATGTTTTTCAGCAGAAATAAACATGTTTCTGCAAGTTTGGTCAACCCCATGTAAGTTATGGGGCAGTAACAGCTCACTTTTCAAAACGTGTTTTTCAGCCCGAAATAAACGCGTTTTTTCAGACAGCTGTATCCCTATGTAACTGCAAGGCTCAGAAGAGCCCACACACTCAGGTCTTAACCCCAGTGTCATGAAAGTGTCAAAACATGTTTTTCAGCAGAAATAAACATGTTTCTGCAAGTTTGGTCAACCCCATGTAAGTTATGGAGTAGTAACAGCACACTTTTCAAAACGTGTTTTTCAGCCCGAAATAAACGCGTTTTTTCAGACAGCTGTATCCCTCTGTAACTGCAAGGCTCAGAAGAGCCCACACACTCAGGTCTTAACCCCACTGTGCAGAAAGTGTCAAAACATGTTTTTCAGCAGAAATAAACATGTTTCTGCAAGTTTGGTCAACCCCATGTAACTTATGGGGCAGTAACAGGTCACTTTTCAAAACGTGTTTTTCAGCCCGAAATAAACACGTTTTTTCAGACAGCTGTATCCCTATGTAACTGCAAGGCTCAGAAGAGCCCACACACTCAGGTCTTAACCCCAGTGTGCTGAAAGTGTCAAAACATGTTTTTCAGCAGAAATAAACATGTTTCTGCAAGTTTGGTCAACCCCATGTAACTTATGGGGCATTAACAGCTCACTTTTCAAAACGTGTTTTTCAGCCCGAAATAAACGCGTTTTTTCAGACAGCTGTATCCCTATGTAACTGCAAGGCTCAGAAGAGCCCACACACTCAGGTCTTAACCCCAGTGTGCTGAAAGTGTCAAAACATGTTTTTCAGCAGAAATAAACATGTTTCTGCAAGTTTGGTCAACCCCATGTAAGTTATGGGTCAGTAACAGCTCACTTTTCAAAACGTGTTTTTCAGCCCGAAATAAACGCGTTTTTTCAGACAGCTGTATCCCTATGTAACTGCAAGGCTCAGAAGAGCCCACAAACTCAGGTCTTAACCCCAGTGTGCTGAAAGTGTCAAAACATGTTTTTCAGCAGAAATAAACATGTTTCTGCAAGTTTGGTCAACCCCATGTAAGTTATGGGTCAGTAACAGCTCACTTTTCAAAACGTGTTTTTCAGCCCGAAATAAACGCGTTTTTTCAGACAGCTGTATCCCTATGTAACTGCAAGGCTCAGAAGAGCCCACAAACTCAGGTCTAAACCCCAGTGTGCTGAAAGTGTCAAAACATGTTTTTCAGCTGAAATAAACATGTTTCTGCAAGTTTGGTCAACCCCATGTAACTTATGGGGCAGTAACAGCTCACTTTTCAAAACGTGTTTTTCAGCCCGAAATAAACGCGTTTTTTCAGACAGCTGTATCCCTATGTAACTGCAAGGCTCAGAAGAGCCCACACACTCAGGTCTTAACCCCAGTGTGCTGAAAGTGTCAAAACATGTTTTTCAGCAGAAATAAACATGTTTCTGCAAGTTTGGTCAACCCCATGTAAGTTATGGGTCAGTAACAGCTCACTTTTCAAAACGTGTTTTTCAGCCCGAAATAAACGCGTTTTTTCAGACAGCTGTATCCCTATGTAACTGGAAGGCTCAGAAGAGCCCACAAACTCAGGTCTTAACCCCAGTGTGCTGAAAGTGTCAAAACATGTTTTTCAGCTGAAATAAACATGTTTCTGCAAGTTTGGTCAACCCCATGTAACTTATGGGGCAGTAACAGCTCACTTTTCAAAACGTGTTTTTCAGCCCGAAATAAACGCGTTTTTTCAGACAGCTGTATCCCTATGTAACTGCAAGGCTCAAAAGAGCCCACACACTCAGGTCTTAACCCCAGTGTGCTGAAAGTGTCAAAACATGTTTTTCAGCAGAAAAAAACATGTTTCTGCAAGTTTGGTCAACCCCATGTAAGTTATGGGGTAGTAACAGCACACTTTTCAAAACGTGTTTTTCAGCCCGAAATAAACGCGTTTTTTCAGACAGCTGTATCCCTCTGTAACTGCAAGGCTCAGAAGAGCCCACACACTCAGGTCTTAACCCCACTGTGCAGAAAGTGTCAAAACATGTTTTTCAGCAGAAATAAACATGTTTCTGCAAGTTTGGTCAACCCCATGTAACTTATGGGGCAGTAACAGGTCACTTTTCAAAACGTGTTTTTCAGCCCGAAATAAACACGTTTTTTCAGACAGCTGTATCCCTATGTAACTGCAAGGCTCAGAAGAGCCCACACACTCAGGTCTTAACCCCAGTGTGCTGAAAGTGTCAAAACATGTTTTTCAGCAGAAATAAACATGTTTCTGCAAGTTTGGTCAACCCCATGTAACTTATGGGGCATTAACAGCTCACTTTTCAAAACGTGTTTTTCAGCCCGAAATAAACGCGTTTTTTCAGACAGCTGTATCCCTATGTAACTGCAAGGCTCAGAAGAGCCCACACACTCAGGTCTTAACCCCAGTGTGCTGAAAGTGTCAAAACATGTTTTTCAGCAGAAATAAACATGTTTCTGCAAGTTTGGTCAACCCCATGTAAGTTATGGGTCAGTAACAGCTCACTCTTCAAAACGTGTTTTTCAGCCCGAAATAAACGCGTTTTTTCAGACAGCTGTATCCCTATGTAACTGCAAGGCTCAGAAGAGCCCACAAACTCAGGTCTTAACCCCAGTGTGCTGAAAGTGTCAAAACATGTTTTTCAGCAGAAATAAACATGTTTCTGCAAGTTTGGTCAACCCCATGTAACTTATGGGGCAGTAACAGCTCACTTTTCAAAACGTGTTTTTCAGCCCGAAATAAACGCGTTTTTTCAGACAGCTGTATCCCTATGTAACTGCAAGGCTCAGAAGAGCCCACACACTCAGGTCTTAACCCCAGTGTGCTGAAAGTGTCAAAACATGTTTTTCAGCAGAAATAAACATGTTTCTGCAAGTTTGGTCAACCCCATGTAAGTTATGGGGTAGTAACAGCACACTTTTCAAAACGTGTTTTTCAGCCCGAAATAAACGCGTTTTTTCAGACAGCTGTATCCCTATGTAACTGCAAGGCTCAGAAGAGCCCACACACTCAGGTCTTAACCCCACTGTGCAGAAAGTGTCAAAACATGTTTTTCAGCAGAAATAAACATGTTTCTGCAAGTTTGGTCAACCCCATGTATCTTATGGGGCAGACAGGTCACTTTTCAAAACGTGTTTTTCAGCCCGAAATAAACGCGTTTTTTCTGACAGCTGTATCCCTATGTAACTGCAAGGCTCAGAAGAGCCCACACACTCAGGTCTTAACCCCAGTGTGCTGACAGTGTCAAAACATGTTTTTCAGAAGAAATAAACATGTTTCTGCAAGTTTGGTCAACCCCATGTAAGTTATGGGGCAGTAACAGCACACTTTTCAAAACGTGTTTTTCAGCCCGAGATAAACACGTTTTTTCAGACAGCTGTATCCCTATGTAACTGCAAGGCTCAGAAGAGCCCACACACTCAGGTCTTAACCCCAGTGTGCTGAAAGTGTCAAAACATGTTTTTCAGCAGAAATAAACATGTTTCTGCAAGTTTGGTCAACCCCATGTAAGTTATGGGTCAGTAACAGCTCACTTTTCAAAACGTGTTTTTCAGCCCGAAATAAACGCGTTTTTTCAGACTGCTGTATCCCTATGTAACTGCAAGGCTCAAAAGAGCCCACAAACTCAGGTCTTAACCCCAGTGTGCTGAAAGTGTCAAAACATGTTTTTCAGCTGAAATAAACATGTTTCTGCAAGTTTGGTCAACCCCATGTAACTTATGGGGCAGTAACAGCTCACTTTTCAAAACGTGTTTTTCAGCCCGAAATAAACGCGTTTTTTCAGACAGCTGTATCCCTATGTAACTGCAAGGCTCAAAAGAGCCCACAAACTCAGGTCTTAACCCCAGTGTGCTGAAAGTGTCAAAACATGTTTTTCAGCAGAAATAAACATGTTTCTGCAAGTTTGGTCAACCCCATGTAAGTTATGGAGTAGTAACAGCACACTTTTCAAAACGTGTTTTTCAGCCCGAAATAAACGCGTTTTTTCAGACAGCTGTATCCCTCTGTAACTGCAAGGCTCAGAAGAGCCCACACACTCAGGTCTTAACCCCACTGTGCAGAAAGTGTCAAAACATGTTTTTCAGCAGAAATAAACATGTTTCTGCAAGTTTGGTCAACCCCATGTAACTTATGGGGCAGTAACAGGTCACTTTTCAAAACGTGTTTTTCAGCCCGAAATAAACACGTTTTTTCAGACAGCTGTATCCCTAAGTAACTGCAAGGCTCAGAAGAGCCCACACACTCAGGTCTTAACCCCAGTGTGCTGAAAGTGTCAAAACATGTTTTTCAGCAGAAATAAACATGTTTCTGCAAGTTTGGTCAACCCCATGTAACTTATGGGGCATTAACAGCTCACTTTTCAAAACGTGTTTTTCAGCCCGAAATAAACGCGTTTTTTCAGACAGCTGTATCCCTATGTAACTGCAAGGCTCAGAAGAGCCCACACACTCAGGTCTTAACCCCAGTGTCATGAAAGTGTCAAAACATGTTTTTCAGCAGAAATAAACATGTTTCTGCAAGTTTGGTCAACCCCATGTAACTTATGGGGCAGTAACAGGTCACTTTTCAAAACGTGTTTTTCAGCCCGAAATAAACGCGTTTTTTCAGACTGCTGTATCCCTATGTAACTGCAAGGCTCAAAAGAGCCCACAAACTCAGGTCTTAACCCCAGTGTGCTGAAAGTGTCAAAACATGTTTTTCAGCTGAAATAAACATGTTTCTGCAAGTTTGGTCAACCCCATGTAACTTATGGGGCAGTAACAGCTCACTTTTCAAAACGTGTTTTTCAGCCCGAAATAAACGCGTTTTTTCAGACAGCTGTATCCCTATGTAACTGCAAGGCTCAAAAGAGCCCACAAACTCAGGTCTTAACCCCAGTGTGCTGAAAGTGTCAAAACATGTTTTTCAGCAGAAATAAACATGTTTCTGCAAGTTTGGTCAACCCCATGTAAGTTATGGAGTAGTAACAGCACACTTTTCAAAACGTGTTTTTCAGCCCGAAATAAACGCGTTTTTTCAGACAGCTGTATCCCTCTGTAACTGCAAGGCTCAGAAGAGCCCACACACTCAGGTCTTAACCCCACTGTGCAGAAAGTGTCAAAACATGTTTTTCAGCAGAAATAAACATGTTTCTGCAAGTTTGGTCAACCCCATGTAACTTATGGGGCAGTAACAGGTCACTTTTCAAAACGTGTTTTTCAGCCCGAAATAAACACGTTTTTTCAGACAGCTGTATCCCTAAGTAACTGCAAGGCTCAGAAGAGCCCACACACTCAGGTCTTAACCCCAGTGTGCTGAAAGTGTCAAAACATGTTTTTCAGCAGAAATAAACATGTTTCTGCAAGTTTGGTCAACCCCATGTAACTTATGGGGCATTAACAGCTCACTTTTCAAAACGTGTTTTTCAGCCCGAAATAAACGCGTTTTTTCAGACAGCTGTATCCCTATGTAACTGCAAGGCTCAGAAGAGCCCACACACTCAGGTCTTAACCCCAGTGTCATGAAAGTGTCAAAACATGTTTTTCAGCAGAAATAAACATGTTTCTGCAAGTTTGGTCAACCCCATGTAACTTATGGGGCAGTAACAGGTCACTTTTCAAAACGTGTTTTTCAGCCCGAAATAAACACGTTTTTTCAGACAGCTGTATCCCTATGTAACTGCAAGGCTCAGAAGAGCCCACACACTCAGGTCTTAACCCCAGTGTGCTGAAAGTGTCAAAACATGTTTTTCAGCAGAAATAAACATGTTTCTGCAAGTTTGGTCAACCCCATGTAACTTATGGGGCATTAACAGCTCACTTTTCAAAACGTGTTTTTCAGCCCGAAATAAACGCGTTTTTTCAGACAGCTGTATCCCTATGTAACTGCAAGGCTCAGAAGAGCCCACACACTCAGGTCTTAACCCCAGTGTGCTGAAAGTGTCAAAACATGTTTTTCAGCAGAAATAAACATGTTTCTGCAAGTTTGGTCAACCCCATGTAAGTTATGGGTCAGTAACAGCTCACTTTTCAAAACGTGTTTTTCAGCCCGAAATAAACGCGTTTTTTCAGACAGCTGTATCCCTATGTAACTGCAAGGCTCAGAAGAGCCCACACACTCAGGTCTTAACCCCAGTGTGCTGAAAGTGTCAAAACATGTTTTTCAGCAGAAATAAACATGTTTCTGCAAGTTTGGTCAACCCCATGTAAGTTATGGGTCAGTAACAGCTCACTTTTCAAAACGTGTTTTTCAGCCCGAAATAAACGCGTTTTTTCAGACAGCTGTATCCCTATGTAACTGCAAGGCTCAGAATAGCCCACACACTCAGGTCTTAACCCCAGTGTGCTGACAGTGTCAAAACATGTTTTTCAGCAGAAATAAACATGTTTCTGCAAGTTTGGTCAACCCCATGTAACTTATGGGGCACTAACAGCTCACTTTTCAAAACGTGTTTTTCAGCCCGAAATAAACGCGTTTTTTCTGACAGCTGTATCCCTATGTAACTGCAAGGCTCAGAAGAGCCCACACACTCAGGTCTTAACCCCAGTGTGCTGACAGTGTCAAAACATGTTTTTCAGAAGAAATAAACATGTTTCTGCAAGTTTGGTCAACCCCATGTAAGTTATGGGGCAGTAACAGCACACTTTTCAAAACGTGTTTTTCAGCCCGAGATAAACACGTTTTTTCAGACAGCTGTATCCCTATGTAACTGCAAGGCTCAGAAGAGCCCACACACTCAGGTCTTAACCCCAGTGTGCTGAAAGTGTCAAAACATGTTTTTCAGCAGAAATAAACATGTTTCTGCAAGTTTGGTCAACCCCATGTAAGTTATGGGTCAGTAACAGCTCACTTTTCAAAACGTGTTTTTCAGCCCGAAATAAACGCGTTTTTTCAGACTGCTGTATCCCTATGTAACTGCAAGGCTCAAAAGAGCCCACAAACTCAGGTCTTAACCCCAGTGTGCTGAAAGTGTCAAAACATGTTTTTCAGCTGAAATAAACATGTTTCTGCAAGTTTGGTCAACCCCATGTAACTTATGGAGTAGTAACAGCACACTTTTCAAAACGTGTTTTTCAGCCCGAAATAAACGCGTTTTTTCAGACAGCTGTATCCCTCTGTAACTGCAAGGCTCAGAAGAGCCCACACACTCAGGTCTTAACCCCACTGTGCAGAAAGTGTCAAAACATGTTTTTCAGCAGAAATAAACATGTTTCTGCAAGTTTGGTCAACCCCATGTAACTTATGGGGCAGTAACAGGTCACTTTTCAAAACGTGTTTTTCAGCCCGAAATAAACACCTTTTTTCAGACAGCTGTATCCCTATGTAACTGCAAGGCTCAGAAGAGCCCACACACTCAGGTCTTAACCCCAGTGTGCTGAAAGTGTCAAAACATGTTTTTCAGCAGAAATAAACATGTTTCTGCAAGTTTGGTCAACCCCATGTAACTTATGGGGCATTAACAGCTCACTTTTCAAAACGTGTTTTTCAGCCCGAAATAAACGCGTTTTTTCAGACAGCTGTATCCCTATGTAACTGCAAGGCTCAGAAGAGCCCACACACTCAGGTCTTAACCCCAGTGTCATGAAAGTGTCAAAACATGTTTTTCAGCAGAAATAAACATGTTTCTGCAAGTTTGGTCAACCCCATGTAACTTATGGGGCAGTAACAGGTCACTTTTCAAAACGTGTTTTTCAGCCCGAAATAAACACGTTTTTTCAGACAGCTGTATCCCTATGTAACTGCAAGGCTCAGAAGAGCCCACACACTCAGGTCTTAACCCCAGTGTGCTGAAAGTGTCAAAACATGTTTTTCAGCAGAAATAAACATGTTTCTGCAAGTTTGGTCAACCCCATGTAACTTATGGGGCATTAACAGCTCACTTTTCAAAACGTGTTTTTCAGCCCGAAATAAACGCGTTTTTTCAGACAGCTGTATCCCTATGTAACTGCAAGGCTCAGAAGAGCCCACACACTCAGGTCTTAACCCCAGTGTGCTGAAAGTGTCAAAACATGTTTTTCAGCAGAAATAAACATGTTTCTGCAAGTTTGGTCAACCCCATGTAACTTATGGGGCATTAACAGCTCACTTTTCAAAACGTGTTTTTCAGCCCGAAATAAACGCGTTTTTTCAGACAGCTGTATCCCTATGTAACTGCAAGGCTCAGAAGAGCCCACACACTCAGGTCTTAACCCCAGTGTGCTGAAAGTGTCAAAACATGTTTTTCAGCAGAAATAAACATGTTTCTGCAAGTTTGGTCAACCCCATGTAAGTTATGGGTCAGTAACAGCTCACTTTTCAAAACGTGTTTTTCAGCCCGAAATAAACGCGTTTTTTCAGACAGCTGTATCCCTATGTAACTGCAAGGCTCAGAAGAGCCCACACACTCAGGTCTTAACCCCAGTGTGCTGAAAGTGTCAAAACATGTTTTTCAGCAGAAATAAACATGTTTCTGCAAGTTTGGTCAACCCCATGTAAGTTATGGGGTAGTAACAGCACACTTTTCAAAACGTGTTTTTCAGCCCGAAATAAACGCGTTTTTTCAGACAGCTGTATCCCTATGTAACTGCAAGGCTCAGAAGAGCCCACACACTCAGGTCTTAACCCCAGTGTGCTGAAAGTGTCAAAACATGTTTTTCAGCAGAAATAAACATGTTTCTGCAAGTTTGGTCAACCCCATGTAAGTTATGGGGTAGTAACAGCACACTTTTCAAAACGTGTTTTTCAGCCCGAAATAAACGCGTTTTTTCAGACAGCTGTATCCCTATGTAACTGCAAGGCTCAGAAGAGCCCACACACTCAGGTCTTAACCCCAGTGTGCTGAAAGTGTCAAAACATGTTTTTCAGCAGAAATAAACATGTTTCTGCAAGTTTGGTCAACCCCATGTAAGTTATGGGGTAGTAACAGCACACTTTTCAAAACGTGTTTTTCAGCCCGAAATAAACGCGTTTTTTCAGACAGCTGTATCCCTATGTAACTGCAAGGCTCAGAAGAGCCCACACACTCAGGTCTTAACCCCACTGTGCAGAAAGTGTCAAAACATGTTTTTCAGCAGAAATAAACATGTTTCTGCAAGTTTGGTCAACCCCATGTATCTTATGGGGCAGTAACAGGTCACTTTTCAAAACGTGTTTTTCAGCCCGAAATAAACACGTTTTTTCAGACAGCTGTATCCCTATGTAACTGCAAGGCTCAGAAGAGCCCACACACTCAGGTCTTAACCCCAGTGTGCTGAAAGTGTCAAAACATGTTTTTCAGCAGAAATAAACATGTTTCTGCAAGTTTGGTCAACCCCATGTAAGTTATGGGTCAGTAACAGGTCACTTTTCAAAACGTGTTTTTCAGCCCGAAATAAACGCGTTTTTTCTGACAGCTGTATCCCTATGTAACTGCAAGGCTCAGAAGAGCCCACACACTCAGGTCTTAACCCCAGTGTGCTGACAGTGTCAAAACATGTTTTTCAGAAGAAATAAACATGTTTCTGCAAGTTTGGTCAACCCCATGTAAGTTATGGGGCAGTAACAGCACACTTTTCAAAACGTGTTTTTCAGCCCGAGATAAACACGTTTTTTCAGACAGCTGTATCCCTATGTAACTGCAAGGCTCAGAAGAGCCCACACACTCAGGTCTTAACCCCAGTGTGCTGAAAGTGTCAAAACATGTTTTTCAGCAGAAATAAACATGTTTCTGCAAGTTTGGTCAACCCCATGTAAGTTATGGGTCAGTAACAGCTCACTTTTCAAAACGTGTTTTTCAGCCCGAAATAAACGCGTTTTTTCAGACTGCTGTATCCCTATGTAACTGCAAGGCTCAAAAGAGCCCACAAACTCAGGTCTTAACCCCAGTGTGCTGAAAGTGTCAAAACATGTTTTTCAGCTGAAATAAACATGTTTCTGCAAGTTTGGTCAACCCCATGTAACTTATGGGGCAGTAACAGCTCACTTTTCAAAACGTGTTTTTCAGCCCGAAATAAACGCGTTTTTTCAGACAGCTGTATCCCTATGTAACTGCAAGGCTCAAAAGAGCCCACAAACTCAGGTCTTAACCCCAGTGTGCTGAAAGTGTCAAAACATGTTTTTCAGCAGAAATAAACATGTTTCTGCAAGTTTGGTCAACCCCATGTAAGTTATGGAGTAGTAACAGCACACTTTTCAAAACGTGTTTTTCAGCCCGAAATAAACGCGTTTTTTCAGACAGCTGTATCCCTCTGTAACTGCAAGGCTCAGAAGAGCCCACACACTCAGGTCTTAACCCCACTGTGCAGAAAGTGTCAAAACATGTTTTTCAGCAGAAATAAACATGTTTCTGCAAGTTTGGTCAACCCCATGTAACTTATGGGGCAGTAACAGGTCACTTTTCAAAACGTGTTTTTCAGCCCGAAATAAACACGTTTTTTCAGACAGCTGTATCCCTAAGTAACTGCAAGGCTCAGAAGAGCCCACACACTCAGGTCTTAACCCCAGTGTGCTGAAAGTGTCAAAACATGTTTTTCAGCAGAAATAAACATGTTTCTGCAAGTTTGGTCAACCCCATGTAAGTTATGGGTCAGTAACAGCTCACTTTTCAAAACGTGTTTTTCAGCCCGAAATAAACGCGTTTTTTCAGACAGCTGTATCCCTATGTAACTGCAAGGCTCAGAATAGCCCACACACTCAGGTCTTAACCCCAGTGTGCTGACAGTGTCAAAACATGTTTTTCAGCAGAAATAAACATGTTTCTGCAAGTTTGGTCAACCCCATGTAACTTATGGGGCACTAACAGCTCACTTTTCAAAACGTGTTTTTCAGCCCGAAATAAACGCGTTTTTTCTGACAGCTGTATCCCTATGTAACTGCAAGGCTCAGAAGAGCCCACACACTCAGGTCTTAACCCCAGTGTGCTGACAGTGTCAAAACATGTTTTTCAGAAGAAATAAACATGTTTCTGCAAGTTTGGTCAACCCCATGTAAGTTATGGGGCAGTAACAGCACACTTTTCAAAACGTGTTTTTCAGCCCGAGATAAACACGTTTTTTCAGACAGCTGTATCCCTATGTAACTGCAAGGCTCAGAAGAGCCCACACACTCAGGTCTTAACCCCAGTGTGCTGAAAGTGTCAAAACATGTTTTTCAGCAGAAATAAACATGTTTCTGCAAGTTTGGTCAACCCCATGTAAGTTATGGGTCAGTAACAGCTCACTTTTCAAAACGTGTTTTTCAGCCCGAAATAAACGCGTTTTTTCAGACTGCTGTATCCCTATGTAACTGCAAGGCTCAAAAGAGCCCACAAACTCAGGTCTTAACCCCAGTGTGCTGAAAGTGTCAAAACATGTTTTTCAGCTGAAATAAACATGTTTCTGCAAGTTTGGTCAACCCCATGTAACTTATGGAGTAGTAACAGCACACTTTTCAAAACGTGTTTTTCAGCCCGAAATAAACGCGTTTTTTCAGACAGCTGTATCCCTCTGTAACTGCAAGGCTCAGAAGAGCCCACACACTCAGGTCTTAACCCCACTGTGCAGAAAGTGTCAAAACATGTTTTTCAGCAGAAATAAACATGTTTCTGCAAGTTTGGTCAACCCCATGTAACTTATGGGGCAGTAACAGGTCACTTTTCAAAACGTGTTTTTCAGCCCGAAATAAACACCTTTTTTCAGACAGCTGTATCCCTATGTAACTGCAAGGCTCAGAAGAGCCCACACACTCAGGTCTTAACCCCAGTGTGCTGAAAGTGTCAAAACATGTTTTTCAGCAGAAATAAACATGTTTCTGCAAGTTTGGTCAACCCCATGTAACTTATGGGGCATTAACAGCTCACTTTTCAAAACGTGTTTTTCAGCCCGAAATAAACGCGTTTTTTCAGACAGCTGTATCCCTATGTAACTGCAAGGCTCAGAAGAGCCCACACACTCAGGTCTTAACCCCAGTGTCATGAAAGTGTCAAAACATGTTTTTCAGCAGAAATAAACATGTTTCTGCAAGTTTGGTCAACCCCATGTAACTTATGGGGCAGTAACAGGTCACTTTTCAAAACGTGTTTTTCAGCCCGAAATAAACACGTTTTTTCAGACAGCTGTATCCCTATGTAACTGCAAGGCTCAGAAGAGCCCACACACTCAGGTCTTAACCCCAGTGTGCTGAAAGTGTCAAAACATGTTTTTCAGCAGAAATAAACATGTTTCTGCAAGTTTGGTCAACCCCATGTAAGTTATGGGGTAGTAACAGCACACTTTTCAAAACGTGTTTTTCAGCCCGAAATAAACACGTTTTTTCAGACAGCTGTATCCCTATGTAACTGCAAGGCTCAGAAGAGCCCACACACTCAGGTCTTAACCCCAGTGTGCTGAAAGTGTCAAAACATGTTTTTCAGCAGAAATAAACATGTTTCTGCAAGTTTGGTCAACCCCATGTATCTTATGGGGCAGTAACAGGTCACTTTTCAAAACGTGTTTTTCAGCCCGAAATAAACACGTTTTTTCAGACAGCTGTATCCCTATGTAACTGCAAGGCTCAGAAGAGCCCACACACTCAGGTCTTAACCCCAGTGTGCTGAAAGTGTCAAAACATGTTTTTCAGCAGAAATAAACATGTTTCTGCAAGTTTGGTCAACCCCATGTAACTTATGGGGCATTAACAGCTCACTTTTCAAAACGTGTTTTTCAGCCCGAAATAAACGCGTTTTTTCAGACAGCTGTATCCCTATGTAACTGCAAGGCTCAGTAGAGCCCACACACTCAGGTCTTAACCCCAGTGTGCTGAAAGTGTCAAAACATGTTTTTCAGCAGAAATAAACATGTTTCTGCAAGTTTGGTCAACCCCATGTAAGTTATGGGTCAGTAACAGCTCACTTTTCAAAACGTGTTTTTCAGCCCGAAATAAACGCGTTTTTTCAGACAGCTGTATCCCTATGTAACTGCAAGGCTCAGAAGAGCCCACAAACTCAGGTCTTAACCCCAGTGTGCTGAAAGTGTCAAAACATGTTTTTCAGCAGAAATAAACATGTTTCTGCAAGTTTGGTCAACCCCATGTAAGTTATGGGTCAGTAACAGCTCACTTTTCAAAACGTGTTTTTCAGCCCGAAATAAACGCGTTTTTTCAGACAGCTGTATCCCTATGTAACTGCAAGGCTCAGAAGAGCCCACACACTCAGGTCTTAACCCCAGTGTGCTGAAAGTGTCAAAACATGTTTTTCAGCAGAAATAAACATGTTTCTGCAAGTTTGGTCAACCCCATGTAAGTTATGGGGTAGTAACAGCTCACTTTTCAAAACGTGTTTTTCAGCCCGAAATAAACGCGTTTTTTCAGACAGCTGTATCCCTATGTAACTGCAAGGCTCAAAAGAGCCCACACACTCAGGTCTTAACCCCAGTGTGCTGAAAGTGTCAAAACATGTTTTTCAGCAGAAATAAACATGTTTCTGCAAGTTTGGTCAACCCCATGTAAGTTATGGGGTAGTAACAGCACACTTTTCAAAACGTGTTTTTCAGCCCGAAATAAACGCGTTTTTTCAGACAGCTGTATCCCTCTGTAACTGCAAGGCTCAGAAGAGCCCACACACTCAGGTCTTAACCCCACTGTGCAGAAAGTGTCAAAACATGTTTTTCAGCAGAAATAAACATGTTTCTGCAAGTTTGGTCAACCCCATGTAACTTATGGGGCAGTAACAGGTCACTTTTCAAAACGTGTTTTTCAGCCCGAAATAAACGCGTTTTTTCAGACAGCTGTATCCCTATGTAACTGCAAGGCTCAGAAGAGCCCACACACTCAGGTCTTAACCCCAGTGTGCTGAAAGTGTCAAAACATGTTTTTCAGCAGAAATAAACATGTTTCTGCAAGTTTGGTCAACCCCATGTAACTTATGGGGCATTAACAGCTCACTTTTCAAAACGTGTTTTTCAGCCCGAAATAAACGCGTTTTTTCAGACAGCTGTATCCCTATGTAACTGCAAGGCTCAGAAGAGCCCACACACTCAGGTCTTAACCCCAGTGTGCTGAAAGTGTCAAAACATGTTTTTCAGCAGAAATAAACATGTTTCTGCAAGTTTGGTCAACCCCATGTAAGTTATGGGTCAGTAACAGCTCACTTTTCAAAACGTGTTTTTCAGCCCGAAATAAACGCGTTTTTTCAGACAGCTGTATCCCTATGTAACTGCAAGGCTCAGAAGAGCCCACACACTCAGGTCTTAACCCCAGTGTGCTGAAAGTGTCAAAACATGTTTTTCAGCAGAAATAAACATGTTTCTGCAAGTTTGGTCAACCCCATGTAAGTTATGGGGTAGTAACAGCACACTTTTCAAAACGTGTTTTTCAGCCCGAAATAAACGCGTTTTTTCAGACAGCTGTATCCCTATGTAACTGCAAGGCTCAGAAGAGCCCACAAACTCAGGTCTTAACCCCAGTGTGCTGAAAGTGTCAAAACATGTTTTTCAGCAGAAATAAACATGTTTCTGCAAGTTTGGTCAACCCCATGTAAGTTATGGGTCAGTAACAGCTCACTTTTCAAAACGTGTTTTTCAGCCCGAAATAAATGCGTTTTTTCAGACAGCTGTATCCCTATGTAACTGCAAGGCTCAGAAGAGCCCACACACTCAGGTCTTAACCCCAGTGTGCTGAAAGTGTCAAAACATGTTTTTCAGCAGAAATAAACATGTTTCTGCAAGTTTGGTCAACCCCATGTAAGTTATGGGGTAGTAACAGCACACTTTTCAAAACGTGTTTTTCAGCCCGAAATAAACGCGTTTTTTCAGACAGCTGTATCCCTATGTAACTGCAAGGCTCAGAATAGCCCACACACTCAGGTCTTAACCCCAGTGTGCTGACAGTGTCAAAACATGTTTTTCAGCAGAAATAAACATGTTTCTGCAAGTTTGGTCAACCCCATGTAACTTATGGGGCACTAACAGCTCACTTTTCAAAACGTGTTTTTCAGCCCGAAATAAACGCGTTTTTTCTGACAGCTGTATCCCTATGTAACTGCAAGGCTCAGAAGAGCCCACACACTCAGGTCTTAACCCCAGTGTGCTGACAGTGTCAAAACATGTTTTTCAGAAGAAATAAACATGTTTCTGCAAGTTTGGTCAACCCCATGTAAGTTATGGGGCAGTAACAGCACACTTTTCAAAACGTGTTTTTCAGCCCGAGATAAACACGTTTTTTCAGACAGCTGTATCCCTATGTAACTGCAAGGCTCAGAAGAGCCCACACACTCAGGTCTTAACCCCAGTGTGCTGAAAGTGTCAAAACATGTTTTTCAGCAGAAATAAACATGTTTCTGCAAGTTTGGTCAACCCCATGTAAGTTATGGGGCAGTAACAGCTCACTTTTCAAAACGTGTTTTTCAGCCCGAAATAAACGCGTTTTTTCAGACAGCTGTATCCCTATGTAACTGCAAGGCTCAGAAGAGCCCACACACTCAGGTCTTAACCCCAGTGTCATGAAAGTGTCAAAACATGTTTTTCAGCAGAAATAAACATGTTTCTGCAAGTTTGGTCAACCCCATGTAAGTTATGGAGTAGTAACAGCACACTTTTCAAAACGTGTTTTTCAGCCCGAAATAAACGCGTTTTTTCAGACAGCTGTATCCCTCTGTAACTGCAAGGCTCAGAAGAGCCCACACACTCAGGTCTTAACCCCACTGTGCAGAAAGTGTCAAAACATGTTTTTCAGCAGAAATAAACATGTTTCTGCAAGTTTGGTCAACCCCATGTAACTTATGGGGCAGTAACAGGTCACTTTTCAAAACGTGTTTTTCAGCCCGAAATAAACACGTTTTTTCAGACAGCTGTATCCCTATGTAACTGCAAGGCTCAGAAGAGCCCACACACTCAGGTCTTAACCCCAGTGTGCTGAAAGTGTCAAAACATGTTTTTCAGCAGAAATAAACATGTTTCTGCAAGTTTGGTCAACCCCATGTAACTTATGGGGCATTAACAGCTCACTTTTCAAAACGTGTTTTTCAGCCCGAAATAAACGCGTTTTTTCAGACAGCTGTATCCCTATGTAACTGCAAGGCTCAGAAGAGCCCACACACTCAGGTCTTAACCCCAGTGTGCTGAAAGTGTCAAAACATGTTTTTCAGCAGAAATAAACATGTTTCTGCAAGTTTGGTCAACCCCATGTAAGTTATGGGTCAGTAACAGCTCACTTTTCAAAACGTGTTTTTCAGCCCGAAATAAACGCGTTTTTTCAGACAGCTGTATCCCTATGTAACTGCAAGGCTCAGAAGAGCCCACAAACTCAGGTCTTAACCCCAGTGTGCTGAAAGTGTCAAAACATGTTTTTCAGCAGAAATAAACATGTTTCTGCAAGTTTGGTCAACCCCATGTAAGTTATGGGTCAGTAACAGCTCACTTTTCAAAACGTGTTTTTCAGCCCGAAATAAACGCGTTTTTTCAGACAGCTGTATCCCTATGTAACTGCAAGGCTCAGAAGAGCCCACAAACTCAGGTCTAAACCCCAGTGTGCTGAAAGTGTCAAAACATGTTTTTCAGCTGAAATAAACATGTTTCTGCAAGTTTGGTCAACCCCATGTAACTTATGGGGCAGTAACAGCTCACTTTTCAAAACGTGTTTTTCAGCCCGAAATAAACGCGTTTTTTCAGACAGCTGTATCCCTATGTAACTGCAAGGCTCAGAAGAGCCCACACACTCAGGTCTTAACCCCAGTGTGCTGAAAGTGTCAAAACATGTTTTTCAGCAGAAATAAACATGTTTCTGCAAGTTTGGTCAACCCCATGTAAGTTATGGGTCAGTAACAGCTCACTTTTCAAAACGTGTTTTTCAGCCCGAAATAAACGCGTTTTTTCAGACAGCTGTATCCCTATGTAACTGGAAGGCTCAGAAGAGCCCACAAACTCAGGTCTTAACCCCAGTGTGCTGAAAGTGTCAAAACATGTTTTTCAGCTGAAATAAACATGTTTCTGCAAGTTTGGTCAACCCCATGTAACTTATGGGGCAGTAACAGCTCACTTTTCAAAACGTGTTTTTCAGCCCGAAATAAACGCGTTTTTTCAGACAGCTGTATCCCTATGTAACTGCAAGGCTCAAAAGAGCCCACACACTCAGGTCTTAACCCCAGTGTGCTGAAAGTGTCAAAACATGTTTTTCAGCAGAAAAAAACATGTTTCTGCAAGTTTGGTCAACCCCATGTAAGTTATGGGGTAGTAACAGCACACTTTTCAAAACGTGTTTTTCAGCCCGAAATAAACGCGTTTTTTCAGACAGCTGTATCCCTCTGTAACTGCAAGGCTCAGAAGAGCCCACACACTCAGGTCTTAACCCCACTGTGCAGAAAGTGTCAAAACATGTTTTTCAGCAGAAATAAACATGTTTCTGCAAGTTTGGTCAACCCCATGTAACTTATGGGGCAGTAACAGGTCACTTTTCAAAACGTGTTTTTCAGCCCGAAATAAACACGTTTTTTCAGACAGCTGTATCCCTATGTAACTGCAAGGCTCAGAAGAGCCCACACACTCAGGTCTTAACCCCAGTGTGCTGAAAGTGTCAAAACATGTTTTTCAGCAGAAATAAACATGTTTCTGCAAGTTTGGTCAACCCCATGTAACTTATGGGGCATTAACAGCTCACTTTTCAAAACGTGTTTTTCAGCCCGAAATAAACGCGTTTTTTCAGACAGCTGTATCCCTATGTAACTGCAAGGCTCAGAAGAGCCCACACACTCAGGTCTTAACCCCAGTGTGCTGAAAGTGTCAAAACATGTTTTTCAGCAGAAATAAACATGTTTCTGCAAGTTTGGTCAACCCCATGTAAGTTATGGGTCAGTAACAGCTCACTCTTCAAAACGTGTTTTTCAGCCCGAAATAAACGCGTTTTTTCAGACAGCTGTATCCCTATGTAACTGCAAGGCTCAGAAGAGCCCACAAACTCAGGTCTTAACCCCAGTGTGCTGAAAGTGTCAAAACATGTTTTTCAGCAGAAATAAACATGTTTCTGCAAGTTTGGTCAACCCCATGTAACTTATGGGGCAGTAACAGCTCACTTTTCAAAACGTGTTTTTCAGCCCGAAATAAACGCGTTTTTTCAGACAGCTGTATCCCTATGTAACTGCAAGGCTCAGAAGAGCCCACACACTCAGGTCTTAACCCCAGTGTGCTGAAAGTGTCAAAACATGTTTTTCAGCAGAAATAAACATGTTTCTGCAAGTTTGGTCAACCCCATGTAAGTTATGGGGTAGTAACAGCACACTTTTCAAAACGTGTTTTTCAGCCCGAAATAAACGCGTTTTTTCAGACAGCTGTATCCCTATGTAACTGCAAGGCTCAGAAGAGCCCACACACTCAGGTCTTAACCCCACTGTGCAGAAAGTGTCAAAACATGTTTTTCAGCAGAAATAAACATGTTTCTGCAAGTTTGGTCAACCCCATGTATCTTATGGGGCAGTAACAGGTCACTTTTCAAAACGTGTTTTTCAGCCCGAAATAAACACGTTTTTTCAGACAGCTGTATCCCTATGTAACTGCAAGGCTCAGAAGAGCCCACACACTCAGGTCTTAACCCCAGTGTGCTGAAAGTGTCAAAACATGTTTTTCAGCAGAAATAAACATGTTTCTGCAAGTTTGGTCAACCCCATGTAAGTTATGGGTCAGTAACAGCTCACTTTTCAAAACGTGTTTTTCAGCCCGAAATAAACGCGTTTTTTCAGACAGCTGTATCCCTATGTAACTGCAAGGCTCAGAATAGCCCACACACTCAGGTCTTAACCCCAGTGTGCTGACAGTGTCAAAACATGTTTTTCAGCAGAAATAAACATGTTTCTGCAAGTTTGGTCAACCCCATGTAACTTATGGGGCACTAACAGCTCACTTTTCAAAACGTGTTTTTCAGCCCGAAATAAACGCGTTTTTTCTGACAGCTGTATCCCTATGTAACTGCAAGGCTCAGAAGAGCCCACACACTCAGGTCTTAACCCCAGTGTGCTGACAGTGTCAAAACATGTTTTTCAGAAGAAATAAACATGTTTCTGCAAGTTTGGTCAACCCCATGTAAGTTATGGGGCAGTAACAGCACACTTTTCAAAACGTGTTTTTCAGCCCGAGATAAACACGTTTTTTCAGACAGCTGTATCCCTATGTAACTGCAAGGCTCAGAAGAGCCCACACACTCAGGTCTTAACCCCAGTGTGCTGAAAGTGTCAAAACATGTTTTTCAGCAGAAATAAACATGTTTCTGCAAGTTTGGTCAACCCCATGTAAGTTATGGGTCAGTAACAGCTCACTTTTCAAAACGTGTTTTTCAGCCCGAAATAAACGCGTTTTTTCAGACTGCTGTATCCCTATGTAACTGCAAGGCTCAAAAGAGCCCACAAACTCAGGTCTTAACCCCAGTGTGCTGAAAGTGTCAAAACATGTTTTTCAGCTGAAATAAACATGTTTCTGCAAGTTTGGTCAACCCCATGTAACTTATGGGGCAGTAACAGCTCACTTTTCAAAACGTGTTTTTCAGCCCGAAATAAACGCGTTTTTTCAGACAGCTGTATCCCTATGTAACTGCAAGGCTCAAAAGAGCCCACAAACTCAGGTCTTAACCCCAGTGTGCTGAAAGTGTCAAAACATGTTTTTCAGCAGAAATAAACATGTTTCTGCAAGTTTGGTCAACCCCATGTAACTTATGGAGTAGTAACAGCACACTTTTCAAAACGTGTTTTTCAGCCCGAAATAAACGCGTTTTTTCAGACAGCTGTATCCCTCTGTAACTGCAAGGCTCAGAAGAGCCCACACACTCAGGTCTTAACCCCACTGTGCAGAAAGTGTCAAAACATGTTTTTCAGCAGAAATAAACATGTTTCTGCAAGTTTGGTCAACCCCATGTAACTTATGGGGCAGTAACAGGTCACTTTTCAAAACGTGTTTTTCAGCCCGAAATAAACACCTTTTTTCAGACAGCTGTATCCCTATGTAACTGCAAGGCTCAGAAGAGCCCACACACTCAGGTCTTAACCCCAGTGTGCTGAAAGTGTCAAAACATGTTTTTCAGCAGAAATAAACATGTTTCTGCAAGTTTGGTCAACCCCATGTAACTTATGGGGCATTAACAGCTCACTTTTCAAAACGTGTTTTTCAGCCCGAAATAAACGCGTTTTTTCAGACAGCTGTATCCCTATGTAACTGCAAGGCTCAGAAGAGCCCACACACTCAGGTCTTAACCCCAGTGTCATGAAAGTGTCAAAACATGTTTTTCAGCAGAAATAAACATGTTTCTGCAAGTTTGGTCAACCCCATGTAACTTATGGGGCAGTAACAGGTCACTTTTCAAAACGTGTTTTTCAGCCCGAAATAAACACGTTTTTTCAGACAGCTGTATCCCTATGTAACTGCAAGGCTCAGAAGAGCCCACACACTCAGGTCTTAACCCCAGTGTGCTGAAAGTGTCAAAACATGTTTTTCAGCAGAAATAAACATGTTTCTGCAAGTTTGGTCAACCCCATGTAACTTATGGGGCATTAACAGCTCACTTTTCAAAACGTGTTTTTCAGCCCGAAATAAACGCGTTTTTTCAGACAGCTGTATCCCTATGTAACTGCAAGGCTCAGAAGAGCCCACACACTCAGGTCTTAACCCCAGTGTGCTGAAAGTGTCAAAACATGTTTTTCAGCAGAAATAAACATGTTTCTGCAAGTTTGGTCAACCCCATGTAACTTATGGGGCATTAACAGCTCACTTTTCAAAACGTGTTTTTCAGCCCGAAATAAACGCGTTTTTTCAGACAGCTGTATCCCTATGTAACTGCAAGGCTCAGAAGAGCCCACACACTCAGGTCTTAACCCCAGTGTGCTGAAAGTGTCAAAACATGTTTTTCAGCAGAAATAAACATGTTTCTGCAAGTTTGGTCAACCCCATGTAAGTTATGGGTCAGTAACAGCTCACTTTTCAAAACGTGTTTTTCAGCCCGAAATAAACGCGTTTTTTCAGACAGCTGTATCCCTATGTAACTGCAAGGCTCAGAAGAGCCCACACACTCAGGTCTTAACCCCAGTGTGCTGAAAGTGTCAAAACATGTTTTTCAGCAGAAATAAACATGTTTCTGCAAGTTTGGTCAACCCCATGTAAGTTATGGGGTAGTAACAGCACACTTTTCAAAACGTGTTTTTCAGCCCGAAATAAACGCGTTTTTTCAGACAGCTGTATCCCTATGTAACTGCAAGGCTCAGAAGAGCCCACACACTCAGGTCTTAACCCCAGTGTGCTGAAAGTGTCAAAACATGTTTTTCAGCAGAAATAAACATGTTTCTGCAAGTTTGGTCAACCCCATGTAAGTTATGGGGTAGTAACAGCACACTTTTCAAAACGTGTTTTTCAGCCCGAAATAAACGCGTTTTTTCAGACAGCTGTATCCCTATGTAACTGCAAGGCTCAGAAGAGCCCACACACTCAGGTCTTAACCCCAGTGTGCTGAAAGTGTCAAAACATGTTTTTCAGCAGAAATAAACATGTTTCTGCAAGTTTGGTCAACCCCATGTAAGTTATGGGGTAGTAACAGCACACTTTTCAAAACGTGTTTTTCAGCCCGAAATAAACGCGTTTTTTCAGACAGCTGTATCCCTATGTAACTGCAAGGCTCAGAAGAGCCCACACACTCAGGTCTTAACCCCACTGTGCAGAAAGTGTCAAAACATGTTTTTCAGCAGAAATAAACATGTTTCTGCAAGTTTGGTCAACCCCATGTATCTTATGGGGCAGTAACAGGTCACTTTTCAAAACGTGTTTTTCAGCCCGAAATAAACACGTTTTTTCAGACAGCTGTATCCCTATGTAACTGCAAGGCTCAGAAGAGCCCACACACTCAGGTCTTAACCCCAGTGTGCTGAAAGTGTCAAAACATGTTTTTCAGCAGAAATAAACATGTTTCTGCAAGTTTGGTCAACCCCATGTAAGTTATGGGTCAGTAACAGGTCACTTTTCAAAACGTGTTTTTCAGCCCGAAATAAACGCGTTTTTTCTGACAGCTGTATCCCTATGTAACTGCAAGGCTCAGAAGAGCCCACACACTCAGGTCTTAACCCCAGTGTGCTGACAGTGTCAAAACATGTTTTTCAGAAGAAATAAACATGTTTCTGCAAGTTTGGTCAACCCCATGTAAGTTATGGGGCAGTAACAGCACACTTTTCAAAACGTGTTTTTCAGCCCGAGATAAACACGTTTTTTCAGACAGCTGTATCCCTATGTAACTGCAAGGCTCAGAAGAGCCCACACACTCAGGTCTTAACCCCAGTGTGCTGAAAGTGTCAAAACATGTTTTTCAGCAGAAATAAACATGTTTCTGCAAGTTTGGTCAACCCCATGTAAGTTATGGGTCAGTAACAGCTCACTTTTCAAAACGTGTTTTTCAGCCCGAAATAAACGCGTTTTTTCAGACTGCTGTATCCCTATGTAACTGCAAGGCTCAAAAGAGCCCACAAACTCAGGTCTTAACCCCAGTGTGCTGAAAGTGTCAAAACATGTTTTTCAGCTGAAATAAACATGTTTCTGCAAGTTTGGTCAACCCCATGTAACTTATGGGGCAGTAACAGCTCACTTTTCAAAACGTGTTTTTCAGCCCGAAATAAACGCGTTTTTTCAGACAGCTGTATCCCTATGTAACTGCAAGGCTCAAAAGAGCCCACAAACTCAGGTCTTAACCCCAGTGTGCTGAAAGTGTCAAAACATGTTTTTCAGCAGAAATAAACATGTTTCTGCAAGTTTGGTCAACCCCATGTAACTTATGGAGTAGTAACAGCACACTTTTCAAAACGTGTTTTTCAGCCCGAAATAAACGCGTTTTTTCAGACAGCTGTATCCCTCTGTAACTGCAAGGCTCAGAAGAGCCCACACACTCAGGTCTTAACCCCACTGTGCAGAAAGTGTCAAAACATGTTTTTCAGCAGAAATAAACATGTTTCTGCAAGTTTGGTCAACCCCATGTAACTTATGGGGCAGTAACAGGTCACTTTTCAAAACGTGTTTTTCAGCCCGAAATAAACACCTTTTTTCAGACAGCTGTATCCCTATGTAACTGCAAGGCTCAGAAGAGCCCACACACTCAGGTCTTAACCCCAGTGTGCTGAAAGTGTCAAAACATGTTTTTCAGCAGAAATAAACATGTTTCTGCAAGTTTGGTCAACCCCATGTAACTTATGGGGCATTAACAGCTCACTTTTCAAAACGTGTTTTTCAGCCCGAAATAAACGCGTTTTTTCAGACAGCTGTATCCCTATGTAACTGCAAGGCTCAGAAGAGCCCACACACTCAGGTCTTAACCCCAGTGTCATGAAAGTGTCAAAACATGTTTTTCAGCAGAAATAAACATGTTTCTGCAAGTTTGGTCAACCCCATGTAACTTATGGGGCAGTAACAGGTCACTTTTCAAAACGTGTTTTTCAGCCCGAAATAAACACGTTTTTTCAGACAGCTGTATCCCTATGTAACTGCAAGGCTCAGAAGAGCCCACACACTCAGGTCTTAACCCCAGTGTGCTGAAAGTGTCAAAACATGTTTTTCAGCAGAAATAAACATGTTTCTGCAAGTTTGGTCAACCCCATGTAACTTATGGGGCATTAACAGCTCACTTTTCAAAACGTGTTTTTCAGCCCGAAATAAACGCGTTTTTTCAGACAGCTGTATCCCTATGTAACTGCAAGGCTCAGAAGAGCCCACACACTCAGGTCTTAACCCCAGTGTGCTGAAAGTGTCAAAACATGTTTTTCAGCAGAAATAAACATGTTTCTGCAAGTTTGGTCAACCCCATGTAACTTATGGGGCATTAACAGCTCACTTTTCAAAACGTGTTTTTCAGCCCGAAATAAACGCGTTTTTTCAGACAGCTGTATCCCTATGTAACTGCAAGGCTCAGAAGAGCCCACACACTCAGGTCTTAACCCCAGTGTGCTGAAAGTGTCAAAACATGTTTTTCAGCAGAAATAAACATGTTTCTGCAAGTTTGGTCAACCCCATGTAAGTTATGGGTCAGTAACAGCTCACTTTTCAAAACGTGTTTTTCAGCCCGAAATAAACGCGTTTTTTCAGACAGCTGTATCCCTATGTAACTGCAAGGCTCAGAAGAGCCCACACACTCAGGTCTTAACCCCAGTGTGCTGAAAGTGTCAAAACATGTTTTTCAGCAGAAATAAACATGTTTCTGCAAGTTTGGTCAACCCCATGTAAGTTATGGGGTAGTAACAGCACACTTTTCAAAACGTGTTTTTCAGCCCGAAATAAACGCGTTTTTTCAGACAGCTGTATCCCTATGTAACTGCAAGGCTCAGAAGAGCCCACACACTCAGGTCTTAACCCCAGTGTGCTGAAAGTGTCAAAACATGTTTTTCAGCAGAAATAAACATGTTTCTGCAAGTTTGGTCAACCCCATGTAAGTTATGGGGTAGTAACAGCACACTTTTCAAAACGTGTTTTTCAGCCCGAAATAAACGCGTTTTTTCAGACAGCTGTATCCCTATGTAACTGCAAGGCTCAGAATAGCCCACACACTCAGGTCTTAACCCCAGTGTGCTGACAGTGTCAAAACATGTTTTTCAGCAGAAATAAACATGTTTCTGCAAGTTTGGTCAACCCCATGTAACTTATGGGGCACTAACAGCTCACTTTTCAAAACGTGTTTTTCAGCCCGAAATAAACGCGTTTTTTCTGACAGCTGTATCCCTATGTAACTGCAAGGCTCAGAAGAGCCCACACACTCAGGTCTTAACCCCAGTGTGCTGACAGTGTCAAAACATGTTTTTCAGAAGAAATAAACATGTTTCTGCAAGTTTGGTCAACCCCATGTAAGTTATGGGGCAGTAACAGCACACTTTTCAAAACGTGTTTTTCAGCCCGAGATAAACACGTTTTTTCAGACAGCTGTATCCCTATGTAACTGCAAGGCTCAGAAGAGCCCACACACTCAGGTCTTAACCCCAGTGTGCTGAAAGTGTCAAAACATGTTTTTCAGCAGAAATAAACATGTTTCTGCAAGTTTGGTCAACCCCATGTAAGTTATGGGTCAGTAACAGCTCACTTTTCAAAACGTGTTTTTCAGCCCGAAATAAACGCGTTTTTTCAGACTGCTGTATCCCTATGTAACTGCAAGGCTCAGAAGAGCCCACAAACTCAGGTCTTAACCCCAGTGTGCTGAAAGTGTCAAAACATGTTTTTCAGCTGAAATAAACATGTTTCTGCAAGTTTGGTCAACCCCATGTAACTTATGGGGCAGTAACAGCTCACTTTTCAAAACGTGTTTTTCAGCCCGAAATAAACGCGTTTTTTCAGACAGCTGTATCCCTATGTAACTGCAAGGCTCAAAAGAGCCCACAAACTCAGGTCTTAACCCCAGTGTGCTGAAAGTGTCAAAACATGTTTTTCAGCAGAAATAAACATGTTTCTGCAAGTTTGGTCAACCCCATGTAACTTATGGGGCAGTAACAGCTCACTTTTCAAAACGTGTTTTTCAGCCCGAAATAAACGCGTTTTTTCAGACAGCTGTATCCCTATGTAACTGCAAGGCTCAAAAGAGCCCACAAACTCAGGTCTTAACCCCAGTGTGCTGAAAGTGTCAAAACATGTTTTTCAGCAGAAATAAACATGTTTCTGCAAGTTTGGTCAACCCCATGTAAGTTATGGGTCAGTAACAGCTCACTTTTCAAAACGTGTTTTTCAGCCCGAAATAAACGCGTTTTTTCAGACAGCTGTATCCCTATGTAACTGCAAGGCTCAGAAGAGCCCACACACTCAGGTCTTAACCCCAGTGTGCTGAAAGTGTCAAAACATGTTTTTCAGCAGAAATAAACATGTTTCTGCAAGTTTGGTCAACCCCATGTAAGTTATGGGGTAGTAACAGCACACTTTTCAAAACGTGTTTTTCAGCCCGAAATAAACGCGTTTTTTCAGACAGCTGTATCCCTATGTAACTGCAAGGCTCAGAAGAGCCCACACACTCAGGTCTTAACCCCAGTGTGCTGAAAGTGTCAAAACATGTTTTTCAGCAGAAATAAACATGTTTCTGCAAGTTTGGTCAACCCCATGTAAGTTATGGGGTAGTAACAGCACACTTTTCAAAACGTGTTTTTCAGCCCGAAATAAACGCGTTTTTTCAGACAGCTGTATCCCTATGTAACTGCAAGGCTCAGAATAGCCCACACACTCAGGTCTTAACCCCAGTGTGCTGACAGTGTCAAAACATGTTTTTCAGCAGAAATAAACATGTTTCTGCAAGTTTGGTCAACCCCATGTAACTTATGGGGCACTAACAGCTCACTTTTCAAAACGTGTTTTTCAGCCCGAAATAAACGCGTTTTTTCTGACAGCTGTATCCCTATGTAACTGCAAGGCTCAGAAGAGCCCACACACTCAGGTCTTAACCCCAGTGTGCTGACAGTGTCAAAACATGTTTTTCAGAAGAAATAAACATGTTTCTGCAAGTTTGGTCAACCCCATGTAAGTTATGGGGCAGTAACAGCACACTTTTCAAAACGTGTTTTTCAGCCCGAGATAAACACGTTTTTTCAGACAGCTGTATCCCTATGTAACTGCAAGGCTCAGAAGAGCCCACACACTCAGGTCTTAACCCCAGTGTGCTGAAAGTGTCAAAACATGTTTTTCAGCAGAAATAAACATGTTTCTGCAAGTTTGGTCAACCCCATGTAAGTTATGGGTCAGTAACAGCTCACTTTTCAAAACGTGTTTTTCAGCCCGAAATAAACGCGTTTTTTCAGACTGCTGTATCCCTATGTAACTGCAAGGCTCAGAAGAGCCCACAAACTCAGGTCTTAACCCCAGTGTGCTGAAAGTGTCAAAACATGTTTTTCAGCTGAAATAAACATGTTTCTGCAAGTTTGGTCAACCCCATGTAACTTATGGGGCAGTAACAGCTCACTTTTCAAAACGTGTTTTTCAGCCCGAAATAAACGCGTTTTTTCAGACAGCTGTATCCCTATGTAACTGCAAGGCTCAAAAGAGCCCACAAACTCAGGTCTTAACCCCAGTGTGCTGAAAGTGTCAAAACATGTTTTTCAGCAGAAATAAACATGTTTCTGCAAGTTTGGTCAACCCCATGTAACTTATGGGGCAGTAACAGCTCACTTTTCAAAACGTGTTTTTCAGCCCGAAATAAACGCGTTTTTTCAGACAGCTGTATCCCTATGTAACTGCAAGGCTCAAAAGAGCCCACAAACTCAGGTCTTAACCCCAGTGTGCTGAAAGTGTCAAAACATGTTTTTCAGCAGAAATAAACATGTTTCTGCAAGTTTGGTCAACCCCATGTAAGTTATGGAGTAGTAACAGCACACTTTTCAAAACGTGTTTTTCAGCCCGAAATAAACGCGTTTTTTCAGACAGCTGTATCCCTCTGTAACTGCAAGGCTCAGAAGAGCCCACACACTCAGGTCTTAACCCCACTGTGCAGAAAGTGTCAAAACATGTTTTTCAGCAGAAATAAACATGTTTCTGCAAGTTTGGTCAACCCCATGTAACTTATGGGGCAGTAACAGGTCACTTTTCAAAACGTGTTTTTCAGCCCGAAATAAACACGTTTTTTCAGACAGCTGTATCCCTAAGTAACTGCAAGGCTCAGAAGAGCCCACACACTCAGGTCTTAACCCCAGTGTGCTGAAAGTGTCAAAACATGTTTTTCAGCAGAAATAAACATGTTTCTGCAAGTTTGGTCAACCCCATGTAACTTATGGGGCATTAACAGCTCACTTTTCAAAACGTGTTTTTCAGCCCGAAATAAACGCGTTTTTTCAGACAGCTGTATCCCTATGTAACTGCAAGGCTCAGAAGAGCCCACACACTCAGGTCTTAACCCCAGTGTCATGAAAGTGTCAAAACATGTTTTTCAGCAGAAATAAACATGTTTCTGCAAGTTTGGTCAACCCCATGTAACTTATGGGGCAGTAACAGGTCACTTTTCAAAACGTGTTTTTCAGCCCGAAATAAACACGTTTTTTCAGACAGCTGTATCCCTATGTAACTGCAAGGCTCAGAAGAGCCCACACACTCAGGTCTTAACCCCAGTGTGCTGAAAGTGTCAAAACATGTTTTTCAGCAGAAATAAACATGTTTCTGCAAGTTTGGTCAACCCCATGTAACTTATGGGGCATTAACAGCTCACTTTTCAAAACGTGTTTTTCAGCCCGAAATAAACGCGTTTTTTCAGACAGCTGTATCCCTATGTAACTGCAAGGCTCAGAAGAGCCCACACACTCAGGTCTTAACCCCAGTGTGCTGAAAGTGTCAAAACATGTTTTTCAGCAGAAATAAACATGTTTCTGCAAGTTTGGTCAACCCCATGTAAGTTATGGGTCAGTAACAGCTCACTTTTCAAAACGTGTTTTTCAGCCCGAAATAAACGCGTTTTTTCAGACAGCTGTATCCCTATGTAACTGCAAGGCTCAGAAGAGCCCACACACTCAGGTCTTAACCCCAGTGTGCTGAAAGTGTCAAAACATGTTTTTCAGCAGAAATAAACATGTTTCTGCAAGTTTGGTCAACCCCATGTAAGTTATGGGTCAGTAACAGCTCACTTTTCAAAACGTGTTTTTCAGCCCGAAATAAACGCGTTTTTTCAGACAGCTGTATCCCTATGTAACTGCAAGGCTCAGAATAGCCCACACACTCAGGTCTTAACCCCAGTGTGCTGACAGTGTCAAAACATGTTTTTCAGCAGAAATAAACATGTTTCTGCAAGTTTGGTCAACCCCATGTAACTTATGGGGCACTAACAGCTCACTTTTCAAAACGTGTTTTTCAGCCCGAAATAAACGCGTTTTTTCTGACAGCTGTATCCCTATGTAACTGCAAGGCTCAGAAGAGCCCACACACTCAGGTCTTAACCCCAGTGTGCTGACAGTGTCAAAACATGTTTTTCAGAAGAAATAAACATGTTTCTGCAAGTTTGGTCAACCCCATGTAAGTTATGGGGCAGTAACAGCACACTTTTCAAAACGTGTTTTTCAGCCCGAGATAAACACGTTTTTTCAGACAGCTGTATCCCTATGTAACTGCAAGGCTCAGAAGAGCCCACACACTCAGGTCTTAACCCCAGTGTGCTGAAAGTGTCAAAACATGTTTTTCAGCAGAAATAAACATGTTTCTGCAAGTTTGGTCAACCCCATGTAACTTATGGGGCATTAACAGCTCACTTTTCAAAACGTGTTTTTCAGCCCGAAATAAACGCGTTTTTTCAGACAGCTGTATCCCTATGTAACTGCAAGGCTCAGAAGAGCCCACACACTCAGGTCTTAACCCCAGTGTGCTGAAAGTGTCAAAACATGTTTTTCAGCAGAAATAAACGTTTCTGCAAGTTTGGTCAACCCCATGTAAGTTATGGGTCAGTAACAGCTCACTTTTCAAAACGTGTTTTTCAGCCCGAAATAAACGCGTTTTTTCAGACAGCTGTATCCCTATGTAACTGCAAGGCTCAGAAGAGCCCACACACTCAGGTCTTAACCCCAGTGTGCTGAAAGTGTCAAAACATGTTTTTCAGCAGAAATAAACATGTTTCTGCAAGTTTGGTCAACCCCATGTAAGTTATGGGGTAGTAACAGCACACTTTTCAAAACGTGTTTTTCAGCCCGAAATAAACGCGTTTTTTCAGACAGCTGTATCCCTATGTAACTGCAAGGCTCAGAAGAGCCCACAAACTCAGGTCTTAACCCCAGTGTGCTGAAAGTGTCAAAACATGTTTTTCAGCAGAAATAAACATGTTTCTGCAAGTTTGGTCAACCCCATGTAAGTTATGGGTCAGTAACAGCTCACTTTTCAAAACGTGTTTTTCAGCCCGAAATAAATGCGTTTTTTCAGACAGCTGTATCCCTATGTAACTGCAAGGCTCAGAAGAGCCCACACACTCAGGTCTTAACCCCAGTGTGCTGAAAGTGTCAAAACATGTTTTTCAGCAGAAATAAACATGTTTCTGCAAGTTTGGTCAACCCCATGTAAGTTATGGGGTAGTAACAGCACACTTTTCAAAACGTGTTTTTCAGCCCGAAATAAACGCGTTTTTTCAGACAGCTGTATCCCTATGTAACTGCAAGGCTCAGAATAGCCCACACACTCAGGTCTTAACCCCAGTGTGCTGACAGTGTCAAAACATGTTTTTCAGCAGAAATAAACATGTTTCTGCAAGTTTGGTCAACCCCATGTAACTTATGGGGCACTAACAGCTCACTTTTCAAAACGTGTTTTTCAGCCCGAAATAAACGCGTTTTTTCTGACAGCTGTATCCCTATGTAACTGCAAGGCTCAGAAGAGCCCACACACTCAGGTCTTAACCCCAGTGTGCTGACAGTGTCAAAACATGTTTTTCAGAAGAAATAAACATGTTTCTGCAAGTTTGGTCAACCCCATGTAAGTTATGGGGCAGTAACAGCACACTTTTCAAAACGTGTTTTTCAGCCCGAGATAAACACGTTTTTTCAGACAGCTGTATCCCTATGTAACTGCAAGGCTCAGAAGAGCCCACACACTCAGGTCTTAACCCCAGTGTGCTGAAAGTGTCAAAACATGTTTTTCAGCAGAAATAAACATGTTTCTGCAAGTTTGGTCAACCCCATGTAAGTTATGGGGCAGTAACAGCTCACTTTTCAAAACGTGTTTTTCAGCCCGAAATAAACGCGTTTTTTCAGACAGCTGTATCCCTATGTAACTGCAAGGCTCAGAAGAGCCCACACACTCAGGTCTTAACCCCAGTGTCATGAAAGTGTCAAAACATGTTTTTCAGCAGAAATAAACATGTTTCTGCAAGTTTGGTCAACCCCATGTAAGTTATGGAGTAGTAACAGCACACTTTTCAAAACGTGTTTTTCAGCCCGAAATAAACGCGTTTTTTCAGACAGCTGTATCCCTCTGTAACTGCAAGGCTCAGAAGAGCCCACACACTCAGGTCTTAACCCCACTGTGCAGAAAGTGTCAAAACATGTTTTTCAGCAGAAATAAACATGTTTCTGCAAGTTTGGTCAACCCCATGTAACTTATGGGGCAGTAACAGGTCACTTTTCAAAACGTGTTTTTCAGCCCGAAATAAACACGTTTTTTCAGACAGCTGTATCCCTATGTAACTGCAAGGCTCAGAAGAGCCCACACACTCAGGTCTTAACCCCAGTGTGCTGAAAGTGTCAAAACATGTTTTTCAGCAGAAATAAACATGTTTCTGCAAGTTTGGTCAACCCCATGTAACTTATGGGGCATTAACAGCTCACTTTTCAAAACGTGTTTTTCAGCCCGAAATAAACGCGTTTTTTCAGACAGCTGTATCCCTATGTAACTGCAAGGCTCAGAAGAGCCCACACACTCAGGTCTTAACCCCAGTGTGCTGAAAGTGTCAAAACATGTTTTTCAGCAGAAATAAACATGTTTCTGCAAGTTTGGTCAACCCCATGTAAGTTATGGGTCAGTAACAGCTCACTTTTCAAAACGTGTTTTTCAGCCCGAAATAAACGCGTTTTTTCAGACAGCTGTATCCCTATGTAACTGCAAGGCTCAGAAGAGCCCACAAACTCAGGTCTTAACCCCAGTGTGCTGAAAGTGTCAAAACATGTTTTTCAGCAGAAATAAACATGTTTCTGCAAGTTTGGTCAACCCCATGTAAGTTATGGGTCAGTAACAGCTCACTTTTCAAAACGTGTTTTTCAGCCCGAAATAAACGCGTTTTTTCAGACAGCTGTATCCCTATGTAACTGCAAGGCTCAGAAGAGCCCACAAACTCAGGTCTAAACCCCAGTGTGCTGAAAGTGTCAAAACATGTTTTTCAGCTGAAATAAACATGTTTCTGCAAGTTTGGTCAACCCCATGTAACTTATGGGGCAGTAACAGCTCACTTTTCAAAACGTGTTTTTCAGCCCGAAATAAACGCGTTTTTTCAGACAGCTGTATCCCTATGTAACTGCAAGGCTCAGAAGAGCCCACACACTCAGGTCTTAACCCCAGTGTGCTGAAAGTGTCAAAACATGTTTTTCAGCAGAAATAAACATGTTTCTGCAAGTTTGGTCAACCCCATGTAAGTTATGGGTCAGTAACAGCTCACTTTTCAAAACGTGTTTTTCAGCCCGAAATAAACGCGTTTTTTCAGACAGCTGTATCCCTATGTAACTGGAAGGCTCAGAAGAGCCCACAAACTCAGGTCTTAACCCCAGTGTGCTGAAAGTGTCAAAACATGTTTTTCAGCTGAAATAAACATGTTTCTGCAAGTTTGGTCAACCCCATGTAACTTATGGGGCAGTAACAGCTCACTTTTCAAAACGTGTTTTTCAGCCCGAAATAAACGCGTTTTTTCAGACAGCTGTATCCCTATGTAACTGCAAGGCTCAAAAGAGCCCACACACTCAGGTCTTAACCCCAGTGTGCTGAAAGTGTCAAAACATGTTTTTCAGCAGAAAAAAACATGTTTCTGCAAGTTTGGTCAACCCCATGTAAGTTATGGGGTAGTAACAGCACACTTTTCAAAACGTGTTTTTCAGCCCGAAATAAACGCGTTTTTTCAGACAGCTGTATCCCTCTGTAACTGCAAGGCTCAGAAGAGCCCACACACTCAGGTCTTAACCCCACTGTGCAGAAAGTGTCAAAACATGTTTTTCAGCAGAAATAAACATGTTTCTGCAAGTTTGGTCAACCCCATGTAACTTATGGGGCAGTAACAGGTCACTTTTCAAAACGTGTTTTTCAGCCCGAAATAAACACGTTTTTTCAGACAGCTGTATCCCTATGTAACTGCAAGGCTCAGAAGAGCCCACACACTCAGGTCTTAACCCCAGTGTGCTGAAAGTGTCAAAACATGTTTTTCAGCAGAAATAAACATGTTTCTGCAAGTTTGGTCAACCCCATGTAACTTATGGGGCATTAACAGCTCACTTTTCAAAACGTGTTTTTCAGCCCGAAATAAACGCGTTTTTTCAGACAGCTGTATCCCTATGTAACTGCAAGGCTCAGAAGAGCCCACACACTCAGGTCTTAACCCCAGTGTGCTGAAAGTGTCAAAACATGTTTTTCAGCAGAAATAAACATGTTTCTGCAAGTTTGGTCAACCCCATGTAAGTTATGGGTCAGTAACAGCTCACTCTTCAAAACGTGTTTTTCAGCCCGAAATAAACGCGTTTTTTCAGACAGCTGTATCCCTATGTAACTGCAAGGCTCAGAAGAGCCCACAAACTCAGGTCTTAACCCCAGTGTGCTGAAAGTGTCAAAACATGTTTTTCAGCAGAAATAAACATGTTTCTGCAAGTTTGGTCAACCCCATGTAACTTATGGGGCAGTAACAGCTCACTTTTCAAAACGTGTTTTTCAGCCCGAAATAAACGCGTTTTTTCAGACAGCTGTATCCCTATGTAACTGCAAGGCTCAGAAGAGCCCACACACTCAGGTCTTAACCCCAGTGTGCTGAAAGTGTCAAAACATGTTTTTCAGCAGAAATAAACATGTTTCTGCAAGTTTGGTCAACCCCATGTAAGTTATGGGGTAGTAACAGCACACTTTTCAAAACGTGTTTTTCAGCCCGAAATAAACGCGTTTTTTCAGACAGCTGTATCCCTATGTAACTGCAAGGCTCAGAAGAGCCCACACACTCAGGTCTTAACCCCACTGTGCAGAAAGTGTCAAAACATGTTTTTCAGCAGAAATAAACATGTTTCTGCAAGTTTGGTCAACCCCATGTATCTTATGGGGCAGTAACAGGTCACTTTTCAAAACGTGTTTTTCAGCCCGAAATAAACACGTTTTTTCAGACAGCTGTATCCCTATGTAACTGCAAGGCTCAGAAGAGCCCACACACTCAGGTCTTAACCCCAGTGTGCTGAAAGTGTCAAAACATGTTTTTCAGCAGAAATAAACATGTTTCTGCAAGTTTGGTCAACCCCATGTAAGTTATGGGTCAGTAACAGCTCACTTTTCAAAACGTGTTTTTCAGCCCGAAATAAACGCGTTTTTTCAGACAGCTGTATCCCTATGTAACTGCAAGGCTCAGAATAGCCCACACACTCAGGTCTTAACCCCAGTGTGCTGACAGTGTCAAAACATGTTTTTCAGCAGAAATAAACATGTTTCTGCAAGTTTGGTCAACCCCATGTAACTTATGGGGCACTAACAGCTCACTTTTCAAAACGTGTTTTTCAGCCCGAAATAAACGCGTTTTTTCTGACAGCTGTATCCCTATGTAACTGCAAGGCTCAGAAGAGCCCACACACTCAGGTCTTAACCCCAGTGTGCTGACAGTGTCAAAACATGTTTTTCAGAAGAAATAAACATGTTTCTGCAAGTTTGGTCAACCCCATGTAAGTTATGGGGCAGTAACAGCACACTTTTCAAAACGTGTTTTTCAGCCCGAGATAAACACGTTTTTTCAGACAGCTGTATCCCTATGTAACTGCAAGGCTCAGAAGAGCCCACACACTCAGGTCTTAACCCCAGTGTGCTGAAAGTGTCAAAACATGTTTTTCAGCAGAAATAAACATGTTTCTGCAAGTTTGGTCAACCCCATGTAAGTTATGGGTCAGTAACAGCTCACTTTTCAAAACGTGTTTTTCAGCCCGAAATAAACGCGTTTTTTCAGACTGCTGTATCCCTATGTAACTGCAAGGCTCAAAAGAGCCCACAAACTCAGGTCTTAACCCCAGTGTGCTGAAAGTGTCAAAACATGTTTTTCAGCTGAAATAAACATGTTTCTGCAAGTTTGGTCAACCCCATGTAACTTATGGGGCAGTAACAGCTCACTTTTCAAAACGTGTTTTTCAGCCCGAAATAAACGCGTTTTTTCAGACAGCTGTATCCCTATGTAACTGCAAGGCTCAAAAGAGCCCACAAACTCAGGTCTTAACCCCAGTGTGCTGAAAGTGTCAAAACATGTTTTTCAGCAGAAATAAACATGTTTCTGCAAGTTTGGTCAACCCCATGTAACTTATGGAGTAGTAACAGCACACTTTTCAAAACGTGTTTTTCAGCCCGAAATAAACGCGTTTTTTCAGACAGCTGTATCCCTCTGTAACTGCAAGGCTCAGAAGAGCCCACACACTCAGGTCTTAACCCCACTGTGCAGAAAGTGTCAAAACATGTTTTTCAGCAGAAATAAACATGTTTCTGCAAGTTTGGTCAACCCCATGTAACTTATGGGGCAGTAACAGGTCACTTTTCAAAACGTGTTTTTCAGCCCGAAATAAACACCTTTTTTCAGACAGCTGTATCCCTATGTAACTGCAAGGCTCAGAAGAGCCCACACACTCAGGTCTTAACCCCAGTGTGCTGAAAGTGTCAAAACATGTTTTTCAGCAGAAATAAACATGTTTCTGCAAGTTTGGTCAACCCCATGTAACTTATGGGGCATTAACAGCTCACTTTTCAAAACGTGTTTTTCAGCCCGAAATAAACGCGTTTTTTCAGACAGCTGTATCCCTATGTAACTGCAAGGCTCAGAAGAGCCCACACACTCAGGTCTTAACCCCAGTGTCATGAAAGTGTCAAAACATGTTTTTCAGCAGAAATAAACATGTTTCTGCAAGTTTGGTCAACCCCATGTAACTTATGGGGCAGTAACAGGTCACTTTTCAAAACGTGTTTTTCAGCCCGAAATAAACACGTTTTTTCAGACAGCTGTATCCCTATGTAACTGCAAGGCTCAGAAGAGCCCACACACTCAGGTCTTAACCCCAGTGTGCTGAAAGTGTCAAAACATGTTTTTCAGCAGAAATAAACATGTTTCTGCAAGTTTGGTCAACCCCATGTAACTTATGGGGCATTAACAGCTCACTTTTCAAAACGTGTTTTTCAGCCCGAAATAAACGCGTTTTTTCAGACAGCTGTATCCCTATGTAACTGCAAGGCTCAGAAGAGCCCACACACTCAGGTCTTAACCCCAGTGTGCTGAAAGTGTCAAAACATGTTTTTCAGCAGAAATAAACATGTTTCTGCAAGTTTGGTCAACCCCATGTAACTTATGGGGCATTAACAGCTCACTTTTCAAAACGTGTTTTTCAGCCCGAAATAAACGCGTTTTTTCAGACAGCTGTATCCCTATGTAACTGCAAGGCTCAGAAGAGCCCACACACTCAGGTCTTAACCCCAGTGTGCTGAAAGTGTCAAAACATGTTTTTCAGCAGAAATAAACATGTTTCTGCAAGTTTGGTCAACCCCATGTAAGTTATGGGTCAGTAACAGCTCACTTTTCAAAACGTGTTTTTCAGCCCGAAATAAACGCGTTTTTTCAGACAGCTGTATCCCTATGTAACTGCAAGGCTCAGAAGAGCCCACACACTCAGGTCTTAACCCCAGTGTGCTGAAAGTGTCAAAACATGTTTTTCAGCAGAAATAAACATGTTTCTGCAAGTTTGGTCAACCCCATGTAAGTTATGGGGTAGTAACAGCACACTTTTCAAAACGTGTTTTTCAGCCCGAAATAAACGCGTTTTTTCAGACAGCTGTATCCCTATGTAACTGCAAGGCTCAGAAGAGCCCACACACTCAGGTCTTAACCCCAGTGTGCTGAAAGTGTCAAAACATGTTTTTCAGCAGAAATAAACATGTTTCTGCAAGTTTGGTCAACCCCATGTAAGTTATGGGGTAGTAACAGCACACTTTTCAAAACGTGTTTTTCAGCCCGAAATAAACGCGTTTTTTCAGACAGCTGTATCCCTATGTAACTGCAAGGCTCAGAAGAGCCCACACACTCAGGTCTTAACCCCAGTGTGCTGAAAGTGTCAAAACATGTTTTTCAGCAGAAATAAACATGTTTCTGCAAGTTTGGTCAACCCCATGTAAGTTATGGGGTAGTAACAGCACACTTTTCAAAACGTGTTTTTCAGCCCGAAATAAACGCGTTTTTTCAGACAGCTGTATCCCTATGTAACTGCAAGGCTCAGAAGAGCCCACACACTCAGGTCTTAACCCCACTGTGCAGAAAGTGTCAAAACATGTTTTTCAGCAGAAATAAACATGTTTCTGCAAGTTTGGTCAACCCCATGTATCTTATGGGGCAGTAACAGGTCACTTTTCAAAACGTGTTTTTCAGCCCGAAATAAACACGTTTTTTCAGACAGCTGTATCCCTATGTAACTGCAAGGCTCAGAAGAGCCCACACACTCAGGTCTTAACCCCAGTGTGCTGAAAGTGTCAAAACATGTTTTTCAGCAGAAATAAACATGTTTCTGCAAGTTTGGTCAACCCCATGTAAGTTATGGGTCAGTAACAGGTCACTTTTCAAAACGTGTTTTTCAGCCCGAAATAAACGCGTTTTTTCTGACAGCTGTATCCCTATGTAACTGCAAGGCTCAGAAGAGCCCACACACTCAGGTCTTAACCCCAGTGTGCTGACAGTGTCAAAACATGTTTTTCAGAAGAAATAAACATGTTTCTGCAAGTTTGGTCAACCCCATGTAAGTTATGGGGCAGTAACAGCACACTTTTCAAAACGTGTTTTTCAGCCCGAGATAAACACGTTTTTTCAGACAGCTGTATCCCTATGTAACTGCAAGGCTCAGAAGAGCCCACACACTCAGGTCTTAACCCCAGTGTGCTGAAAGTGTCAAAACATGTTTTTCAGCAGAAATAAACATGTTTCTGCAAGTTTGGTCAACCCCATGTAAGTTATGGGTCAGTAACAGCTCACTTTTCAAAACGTGTTTTTCAGCCCGAAATAAACGCGTTTTTTCAGACTGCTGTATCCCTATGTAACTGCAAGGCTCAAAAGAGCCCACAAACTCAGGTCTTAACCCCAGTGTGCTGAAAGTGTCAAAACATGTTTTTCAGCTGAAATAAACATGTTTCTGCAAGTTTGGTCAACCCCATGTAACTTATGGGGCAGTAACAGCTCACTTTTCAAAACGTGTTTTTCAGCCCGAAATAAACGCGTTTTTTCAGACAGCTGTATCCCTATGTAACTGCAAGGCTCAAAAGAGCCCACAAACTCAGGTCTTAACCCCAGTGTGCTGAAAGTGTCAAAACATGTTTTTCAGCAGAAATAAACATGTTTCTGCAAGTTTGGTCAACCCCATGTAACTTATGGAGTAGTAACAGCACACTTTTCAAAACGTGTTTTTCAGCCCGAAATAAACGCGTTTTTTCAGACAGCTGTATCCCTCTGTAACTGCAAGGCTCAGAAGAGCCCACACACTCAGGTCTTAACCCCACTGTGCAGAAAGTGTCAAAACATGTTTTTCAGCAGAAATAAACATGTTTCTGCAAGTTTGGTCAACCCCATGTAACTTATGGGGCAGTAACAGGTCACTTTTCAAAACGTGTTTTTCAGCCCGAAATAAACACCTTTTTTCAGACAGCTGTATCCCTATGTAACTGCAAGGCTCAGAAGAGCCCACACACTCAGGTCTTAACCCCAGTGTGCTGAAAGTGTCAAAACATGTTTTTCAGCAGAAATAAACATGTTTCTGCAAGTTTGGTCAACCCCATGTAACTTATGGGGCATTAACAGCTCACTTTTCAAAACGTGTTTTTCAGCCCGAAATAAACGCGTTTTTTCAGACAGCTGTATCCCTATGTAACTGCAAGGCTCAGAAGAGCCCACACACTCAGGTCTTAACCCCAGTGTCATGAAAGTGTCAAAACATGTTTTTCAGCAGAAATAAACATGTTTCTGCAAGTTTGGTCAACCCCATGTAACTTATGGGGCAGTAACAGGTCACTTTTCAAAACGTGTTTTTCAGCCCGAAATAAACACGTTTTTTCAGACAGCTGTATCCCTATGTAACTGCAAGGCTCAGAAGAGCCCACACACTCAGGTCTTAACCCCAGTGTGCTGAAAGTGTCAAAACATGTTTTTCAGCAGAAATAAACATGTTTCTGCAAGTTTGGTCAACCCCATGTAACTTATGGGGCATTAACAGCTCACTTTTCAAAACGTGTTTTTCAGCCCGAAATAAACGCGTTTTTTCAGACAGCTGTATCCCTATGTAACTGCAAGGCTCAGAAGAGCCCACACACTCAGGTCTTAACCCCAGTGTGCTGAAAGTGTCAAAACATGTTTTTCAGCAGAAATAAACATGTTTCTGCAAGTTTGGTCAACCCCATGTAACTTATGGGGCATTAACAGCTCACTTTTCAAAACGTGTTTTTCAGCCCGAAATAAACACGTTTTTTCAGACAGCTGTATCCCTATGTAACTGCAAGGCTCAGAAGAGCCCACACACTCAGGTCTTAACCCCAGTGTGCTGAAAGTGTCAAAACATGTTTTTCAGCAGAAATAAACATGTTTCTGCAAGTTTGGTCAACCCCATGTAAGTTATGGGTCAGTAACAGCTCACTTTTCAAAACGTGTTTTTCAGCCCGAAATAAACGCGTTTTTTCAGACAGCTGTATCCCTATGTAACTGCAAGGCTCAGAAGAGCCCACACACTCAGGTCTTAACCCCAGTGTGCTGAAAGTGTCAAAACATGTTTTTCAGCAGAAATAAACATGTTTCTGCAAGTT
>NW_028291616.1:0-41490 GCF_059453375.1 Lepisosteus platostomus | reverse complement strand
AGATTGGACCAGGTGAATGTCATGCCCTTTTTCTGGAGTGGTGCACGGTGCAAGGGCCGTGATGGTTGGAACTGGCTACACGTCAGACACCCCTTTACATACGCGGCGATGTCTTGGCCCATGTGAGGCCAGAATGCCACCTGCTGGATAGTGTCGTATGTAGCCTTGATTTCCCGGTGACCCCCACAGGGTTCGTCATGAGCGTGTTGGATCATGACCCCCCGATGACAGTGGGGAACTACCCACTTTGGGACACCTTGTGCAACTGGTACACAAACCAACAACCCCTTTATAATTTTTAGGTTGTCTTTCACCTCTGCCAGCTCCTTCAGCTCCAGAGACTGGCTCAGCACCTGCTCCGAAAGAGGTTGACGCACTGGGTCAGCGATATGCTGATACATTTGCCCAATTGCTGGGTCCTGTTTCTGCATTTCCGCAAGATCGGTGTTAAAACCCTGTGACCCAAGCACTACAGATTGAGGGTCAGCTCCGACATCCTGTCTAGCCCTGCTTCGGGTGACCGCCTTGACCTCAGCCACGAATTCTGGGGGTAGCCATTCCTGCTGGAACTGCCAGGGTTCACCCTCTAAGGTGCCAGATTTGGCCAACCGGTCGGCCTCATCATTCCCGTCTTTGTCGGGTCCCTTCACCTGGGAGTGTCCCTTCACCTTCCTCCAGTAAACCATCATTCCAGCCTCGGTCGTGAGCTTGTCACTGGCCAGGAACAACTCTTTGTTCTTTACTTCCTTGCCCCGGGCATTTTTCATGCCGTTACCCTTCCAATACGGAACGTGAGACACGAAGCTATGTCGGGCGTAGTTCGAGTCACTACAGATGACAAACTGTTTAAGGCCATGTCTCAGGGCCTGCTGGAGGGTGATCAGCACCCCAGCTACTTCCGCATACTGACTAGTCTTTGGTCCTAGCTTATAGTGGGTCGGCCCACAGGGAGTATTGTCTTGCCAGACTACTCCTACCCCTGCTAGCACCTGCTGTTCGTGGCGAAAAGAGCAACCGTCAACATAGGCCATGGGTAAGCCCTGGCCCACGTTCTCATCGTAGTACCGATGATTGTTCGGTAGCTCAGCAGCGGGAATTGTTTCTGGAGCTTCCATGTCAGTGTCACAGCCGTGACACACTTGGCCCAAAGCCAGGCCCTGTCCCAGGTACATTTTCTTGCTCTGTGCATAACGTACCTCTATCTCATAGCCTTGTAGGGCCATCATTCATGCCACAATCCTGCTATTTGACACCCTGCCCGCTTTCAGTCTCTGGCTATGCAGGAATGTCACAGGTTGGTGGCAGGTTTCGATGATGATCTTTTGTCCCCCAACATAACTACGGAAGTGTTCTACTGACCAGACCGTAGACAACAGGGCCTTCTCGCAGTCCAAGAACTTTTGCTCCACTGGGCTCAGGGCTCGACTGGCATATGCCACCACCCTTCGCTCTTGGTTATATTCCTGACTCAGAGCAGCCCCAAGGCAGTGCTCTGAGAACCCTGCTTCAAGGTAGAAGACCTTATTTTTGTCAGGGTAGGCCAAGCTCGGCGCACTACCGAGTCTGCGCTTCAGCTCCATCACAGCCTGTTCTGGGGAAGGCCCCCACTCAAAGGGCACGTCTTTCTGCAACAGCTTGTGGAGGGGCCTTGCTATTTCAGCGTAATCCTCAATGAACTGCTGGGAATAATTACATACTCCCAGAAAGCTGCGCAGTTCAGACAGGTTAGTGGGCGACTTCATATTCTGGATAGCTTGGATTCTGCTGGACTGTGGCTGTATGCCTTGGGCTCCAACCAACAGTCCCACGTACTCCACTTGGGTCCTACACCACTGTCCCTTAGCCAGGGACAGTTTGGCCCCTGCACAGGAGAGCTGGGTCAACACATGCCTGATCTCGGCCATGTGTTCTTCCCAGGTCTGACTCCTCATCAGAATATCGTCCACATAGACCAGGTTGCCCCTGGCGGCTGCATCATTTGTGCAGAAATATGTTGAACTCCGCTGGGGAGTTGGAATACCCAAAGGGGCATCGATTCCAGGTGAACTGCCTGTTTCCAAAGGAAAAGGCCAGTTTGTACTGGTCTGTTGGTTCTACCTTAAGGGTCCAGAACCCATTGGCCACATCCACTGTGGTGAAATATTTCGCTGTTGTCACCTTGGCTAACTCCTGATCTAGGTAGATCATTGGCCATCGTGACAAAGGAACCTGTTTATTCAGCTGCCGGTAGTCAATGGTCAGACGCTATTTACCATTGGGTTTCAGCACCGGCCACAGTGGGGAGTTATAAGTGGAGTTACACTCCCTTATGATCTGACGCTCTAGTAGAGCATCCAACGTCTGCTTTATGGACTCGTATGCCGTGAGGGGAATGCGATACTGCCTGACATAGGTTGGGCGGGCGCCAGGGGCCGTTGGAATGCGCACTGTGTTCAAATCCGTCACCCCGCAGTCATAGGCGTCCCGTGCAAACACTTCCCGGAAATCCTGGAAATTCTGATGCAGCTGCTGACGCTGGCTTTCCGTTTCCAGGGCATCTGCCTTGCCAACCTGTTCCTGTACCTGCTCTAGGAACCCCGCTTTTGACGGCATGGCGGTATCCCGGGTCGTACTCTCGGCTGAGTGGTCCATCGGAACACCTGCGTGTACTGTGTACACAACCATCTCATCCTTATCGCTAAGGTCCACCCTGCACACCTCCTGGTTGCAGAATCCCTCTATTGGCATAATTGCAATCATCCGCCGGGGGTAGGTGTAGTACACCTGCTCGGTTCCCCCCTCCCTGGCCAAGGGACCAGGGAGCTGCCCCAGTACTGGGATGGCTAGTTCGAAATCATAGAAACCATTGTCAATTACCAGTCCCATGTCAGTGCGAGCAGGGATTTTGACATCTTGTTTTGCTATGTTCTGCACCAACAGGCAGGTGGCTCGGCCATTCCGTTCCAGTCTGGGGGTACAACAGACTGCTAGGTTCAGTCTGATAAACTGAGCTGATGGTTGGAAGAAAACCATCTCAGCGTCCATTCTCTGTCCCTTCTTTAGGACAAGGCGTACTGGAAACCCTGCTGTTGACGCAGGAACGATCAGGTCCGATTCGTTTACTACCTGGCAGGCCTGAGGAATCGTCTGACCTGACCGAATGTTCTCGGGGTCACCGCTTAGAGAGTGGGCATCTGGGTCCACCCGTGTCCACAGCACACTGTTTACTGTGTCCAGCTGGGCGCCCAGTCGAACCAATAGGTACTTCCAATAGGAAGTAGTGAGCAAACTTCCTTTTTCCGATGGAGATGGAAGCTACACAGCTTCCTTTGCTCCAAATGGACCTATGAGATGGGGGTGCCCACCACAGAACCTGTGACTGCGTCACCAGGGTCACCTGACAGCTTGGCGACAGGTCCTCGAACAGACCTTCACTGATTATGGACTTCTCAGAGCTGAGGCTAAGAATTACATCATCAACCTGCACTTCTGCCACCTGGACCCCCTCCCACCACCATGGGGTGGTATTCCTGGACCCCCTGAGGTACCAGGGTGCACAGAAAGGACTCCCATTCATTACCGGACAGGGAGATCCACTCTTCTTCAGGGATGAAAAGGGGGTGTGCTTTACCTGGCGGGTCAAGCAGCTGCTTGGAGCACTGCTCCTGTAGTTGGGAGACCGTGGGAGTGCTGGCCTGGGCAGGACTTCCCTGTAGTTTTGGAAAGCAAGAAGAGACATTTATTCTCGTCCAGAGGAACCAGGAGGAACCTCCAACTCAGCTATAGTGTTCAGTGGGCACTGTGTGATCACAGCATAACCACTGAATCCCCCTTTTTGCTGTGCAACAGGCTTAGGGTTTTTGACCTGAGCCCACAATTTTCCACGCTGGCAGTCCACCAGAGGCTCCAGCCTGTCAAGCAGGTCTTGGCCAATGAGTAGTGGCTCTGTTTTAAACCTAGAGATGTAAACAGGATGCACCACGTTCATTGGCCCGAACCTAAGTGCCACCCACACTCGGTGTGTGATCCTGGCATGATCCTGGGTATAGCTGGAAATATCTATCTTACACGGTTCTACCTTAAGTCTGATGCCTTTTCCTTTCGCTACTTGTTTGAGCTTGCTGAGTAGATCGGCTGACATCAAACTAATTTCAGCCCCAGTGTCAATCAGTGCTTCTCTATCTAAGACGTTTTCAAGAGAAACCTTGATATAAATACGCCTTGCTTTGCCTTTCTGGCTGAGATTCCCTAAGAATTGTTGGAAGCCTGCCTTTTCTTTGACTTCAGGGGCGGGGTCAGCGCCCAACTCAGAGTCACAGCCTTCTTCCAGGCAGGAACCCTCCCACCCAATCAGATAGACTGAGGGAGGGGCTTGGGACGGATCCCCGCCTCCTCCAGTGAGAAGGGGCGTGGTCCCCCTAAGCGCATTCGGTGCGGAAGGTTTACCCTGTCCTGATCTCTCAGGCAGGGCTTGTTCAAGCCTGGCCAGGCGGGCTGCAGTCGACTCCCTTCGTCCAGTCTTATGATAGGCTCTGCCTGAGCCCTTGCCTTCCCCGTAGTGCTCACGGCGGCTCTGACGCTTAGTGCGGTCCTGCCTGCCTATTTTGCGCCGGGGCTTAGCGAGCTCAGGAACCTCAGCTGCCTCGAGCTGAGGCGAGTCGTCAACCCTGCTGGCTTTAGTGGCGAACACGGCCGTTTTAGCAGGTTTTCGCTCTGAGGAAGCAGATACTTCAGCTCCCCAGGCTTTTTGAGCCAACCTTCTAATGTCAGACATTTTCATCGCTTTTGCATCAGTGTGCATCACAATCATTTTCCTGACTGAGGGATGCAGATTAGCAATGAATAAACCTTTGAAATTCACGTTCTCTTCGCAACCCTCTTCATTCCGCCCTGCAAAATAAGTGCGCCTAAGCCTCTGATAATAGTCGCGAGGGGCTTCAGCTTTTTCGTGCTTAATATGGTGCACAGCGGCCACGGCAGCTATGGGATCGATAAAAGCCGAAAATTCTCCGATCATTGCCTGACACAGCTCCTCAAAGCTATTACAGACCTCCGGTCCTTGTCTAGACATCCACTCGTGGACCGCTCGGCTGGTAGTTTTCCTTACTAACATAGCCTTTTCCTGTTCGGACGCTTCGGGCATAAACTGCAAAGTATATCTCAGCTCATCGATGTAGGTTTCCACATTATTCCCTGACACTGACGGGTCAAACCTTTCTACATCTTTGGCTAACTGCCTCAGGGAGTGGAGGTTAATTTTTACGGTTTCTCCGCAGGCAGGGAGACGGCTGTGATCAGGAGCAGGGGGTCTATGCCTGAACTGACTCGCCCTTGCGTTTCACGCAGGACTCGGCGATCTCCCCCATGCCGATCCGACCACAGACCCTGCCCGGGAGAAACCTCCTCCCGGCGCGCTGGGTGAGCGCTCCGGGCTGCTAGGTGGGCTGGCATGCAAGTGGGATCTAGTCTATTTTGCTTCCAGTACGGCAGCATCTGACTCCTTTTGCCTTTCCTGGCTGAGCTCATTTAAACTCTCAATTTCTTTTTCTTTTTCTTTCAAGCTCGCTTCCAGGTCTCTCCTAGCTACCTCAGCCGCAGTTTCTCTAGCAGACAAGTCATCTAATTTACCTAAAACTTCCCTGAGTCAGTCTTCACTTTCCTCATTTTTCACTCTCTTTTCTCTGATTATATCCAACAACTCAACTCGCTCCGCCTTATATCTTTCTAGCGTTCCCTGAAGCTTTTGAAACTTTGTCAGCTCGGACAAAGACAGTTCCAGCTGTTTAGCTAGATTTAAGGTGAAACTCGATAGGACCAGAACTGCTTTCACAGACCCTCCTGTGTTAAGCTGGTTCGCTACCTTAGCTACTAAATCTACTTGCAGCGTCTCAATATCATCAAAGTTCAACTTTTCGATACCACTCCAGTAACCAGGATTGTCGTCGCTAGAAATAGTACTTATAAGCGACTCCACTTCAGACATTTTAGCAGCCATTGTCATTACGTCAGAGAAACTTTAAGAGTATGACTTTTTTTTTTCTTTTTCCAAAATACAGTATGGAATCTAGACACCCGAGCAGATGGATTTCCAATCAGCACACGTTACACTAAACGCTAGAAAACAGGGGGATTTCTTTACGCAGTTATCAGCACACCCGGTATTCGCGTATAGAAGCCGCGGTGCTGTGCTGAACTTGAACTCACAGCAACATCAGTTATTCTGTGCGACTGATTCTCATTTCATTCTAAACTCGCCCACCCAGGGACGCCATTAAATGTAATGGTTTGATGGGTTTACTGAGACAATTATTAATTGTAGCAGTAATCACGAGGTTGTTCGTTGGGGCTTTTAGAAAATCAATCGTCAGAACAACTAACAACGCACACACAGGGGTTCAATACACTAGATACATCTATTAATATAAATTGTGCACCAAACATATACTAGTCTGCCTGGATACGAGTGGCAGACCTTACTGTGAGGGTTATCAATATACAAGGTATATAATCCCGAAGAGATGCAAACACAAAGAGATACACAACAGAGAATATATGTCAATATATATCGTTCGGTTACCAAATCGCTAATCAGTGTTATTACCCACTGTTACTCTAAACTCGGAAGTAAATACATTACTCATGAATTAAATTGATAACAACTTGTGTTGAGGTACAATTGAATTCTCGAGACGCAATGTAGAACATGGGGTTTACTTATCCACTGTGTATAGATTTGGAATTTCCCGGCACGAACACCAAACCAGCTGACAGGCTCTGTTGCAGCCTCTGTTCCAGCGGTTGTCCAATGGGCGTTGTCCCGGCATCCTCTGGCTACCGGCCAACCAGTCAAGGTGCAGCTCGGAGTAGGACGGACGGAGGAATCTGACTGCGGCGCGCAGGGCAGTCGTTGCTCCGAGGGGATCTACCAGCAGTCCGGCTGGCTGGTAGAAAGTCTCTATGCACAGAGTGGGACCGCGAGTCCTCACAAGTCACTCTTGTGCCTGGGAAGAAGCTGGTTCGTTCCCGGTCCAGCACTGCTTCTGAATAAGCTATTCAGGTTGTCGACGAGGGTCCAGCTGTAGGGTCCAACTGTCCAACACAAACACAATCTGTAGCGTTTAGCGTGACATAGTCTTGCAGGCATCGTGCTGTCTCACTGCAATACTATACCGCTGGAGGAAACAGTCCATCTGGCCATGAAACTCATTTGAACGTCTAGCTACAGCAACTAACAATATCATGATTTATTCAGGATTTGTGGAATCAGCACGTCCCGGAGACAGCTTCCGAAATCGTGAGCATTCTCTGGTGGTGTCCTGCAGGGCTTTTGCGGGTGTGCGTTGGTGGTATAGTGGTGAGCATAGCTGCCTTTCAAGCAGTTGACCTGGGTTCGATTCCCGGCCAACGCAGTGGCGATTGGTTTTAAATGCTGTCATGAGCCTTGGATTGTGACTAGCAAAGCGAAGCCTTTTGAAAGAGCTAAAGCACTGCAAAACGGAATTGAAGGAGAATCTTAAAGGGGATTCTGAGCGGTGTCTGCATACACGCAGTCCGATACGGGTGCTGAAAGCTTGAGCTACTCTCAATGTCATGCTGCCTTTCCCCGGAGTAAATCTGTTACATTGAAAGAATGCTTCTGGCAGGTTCAAAAAGGGACCCTTGTTAATTGGAGAAATCAATGATTTCGAATGAATTCTGTATGCGTTAAAAGACAGCTATACACAGAAAACATGCAGGACACTGCTCATGATGTCTCAGTGCGTTTTTCCAAGCCATCTGACAAAGCCCGCCCACTGAAAACTGCAGCACATCGTGTAAAGACGTTCAACTTTGTAACTACTGCACGCACAGGAAGCAGAATAAATTCCTGCAGGACATCGCACAATCTCTTTTGAACGGGGTGTCATGGAAATATAACTATCAAGGAAGCCACAAGAGAGAGTTCTCACCTGAGTAAGGTCTTTATTTCAATATTGCAATATTGGGAGCCCTGCTGCCACTTCGCCAAGTGCAACCAGAGACTCAATTTGTTACAAGCAGTACAGGGTTTTTATAAGACGTTGCGCTGTAAAGAAGTTCAGCACTTGGTCCCTTCTAAAACTTCCCCTTTCTCTAAGAGAAAACAGATTACATCATAGAGCGAGAGAAGAAAAACTAGATTTGTTATTCAAAGCTTATCAGTTACTTTCAGCTAATTCTAATGACCCAGACAGCATATATTATTTTGGTACATTGTCTTCTAAACTAACCTAAACAGTGTACTTTGTTGACGAACTGTTTTCTAAAATTCTGCACGTACTGTAGCATTTATATCCTTGAAATATTATCTAAAAGCACCAATATATTTTTTTGTAAAGCTCTATACATTTTTAAGAATCAATTAACTCATTAGATTTCCACTACAATTCCCTCCTTTTTATTCTTGAAAATGATTAAAAGTTAGATTCTTCATATGGACTCCCAGGAGGCTCCCATACTTCAGATTCTTCCGTTTTTATCAGAACATACTGATGCGCAAACATATTAATTACCATATTTCAAAGCATTGGAATAATATATTTTGTACATCAACACAAAAACAGAAAGACAAGTATCACAGCTACTATAATCGGTGTTAGTAACTTAAAGAAAAACATTCCCCCTGGCCCAAACAGTGATTCTAACCAGGAGAGAAATTGGTGAGGCTGTAGAATGAGGCATTAAAGCACATACATAACAAGATGCATTAAATTTCTTTAACTTTACAGTATGATTTTATAAATTTGTACCACAAATTACTCATATCCCCCTCATTATCAGTTTCATTCAGCCAGTTTGTATACAAAGAGGCTTCGCGTTTAGATTCTTCCTCTTTCTGGGTGGTGACAGGCTTCCACATAAAAAGGAAAAAGGCTGTGCACATCAGTCCCAAGCATGTGATCCCCATCTATCCCTGTGGAGACATCACTCCTGCTCTTTGCTCAGTTCGTTTGTGACCTTTTTACAGTGGGAAGCATGAATTCAGGGCACCTGGCACGGCCCCCTCCACCTGAGCGAACACCACCTCTTTTTCCTGTCTTTCACCAGAATCCAGTCTCCTTATTCACGCATTAGTTCTTACAGCACAGGTAAATCCCTGTGGGCTGGAGCCCAGCATTTTTCTTAGGGGTTTTTTACAAGATTGGTCAACAGCTGGGTAATAACTCTTAGAAAAATCTACACATTGTTCCACTGCCTCAGCTGTGCCGTTTTGCAGAACAGTTCTAGCTGAAGTTGTAAAATTTCTCTTTGGTCCATTCCTGCAAAACATCTTATTATAAACAAACAAACCATAATAATAATGTGCATCTATGGGAATCACTCCCAAGGGTAACCCCACTTAAAACTATATTGTTCTACCCATCAGGTTCTACCACTAGATAGGAGAACCTTTCTCTACATTTTTTTTACCTTCATGATCCCTTCAGGGCGTACAATTAGCACAGAAGCAGCAGCTTTAGTCCACATGTTTTTCAAGCAGGATATTAACAGTATGATCATAACGAATAATACCAGACACACAAATATGTATTGAACCAGAGACCCTCTCCAGGTTCCTAGCACAGACTGTAGCCATGCACCAATGCCCCAATTATCTGGATTATAATTATGATATATATTTTTCTTCATCATAGATGTGCTTTGCTAAGTCATTCATTTGCTAATAATTGTCTAGAATACAAGTACTGTTTAGTCTTTGCTCATCTAAACAGCAGTCTATCACCCTAATAGAGAATGGCCTAAAACTGTGATTATAGCGAGGAGCATACAGTTATTTCCATTTTAATATATCTGAGTTACACTCAGACTAAAAGCAGGGCTATTTACCCATGCCAGTAAACCTAAATAATCACCTCTATCAAAGGGGATTACTCCCATGAGCATCTTTTATAGCAATACAATCCCAACATGAGCTCTGATTATTATTTGTGGCTGACTGATAAAGTATTGATTCCATATCCCCATTTATCAAAGTAAAACTCCTAACACTTAACAGGTACACTGTCACCCCCCTCAGGAAGCTCAACAAACACAGAAACAGTGACAATATAATAATTAATGTTCACTCAGTCTCTGGTGCAGTGGTTCGGTGTCGGCGCAATGCGTAGATCCAGCGATCTCGTCCTGTCACTCAGATGGCAGAGTCGGTAGTCAGTTGCACTTGATATGGTCCTTCCCAGCAGGGTTGCAACATCTGGCAGGGTATATCTTCCTCACCACACCCACTCGCCAGGTATCAGGTCGTGTCTTCCCTCTACTGGAGGTCACCAAGCGTCCAGCACCTATTCACCAGCCCCATGCACCACTTCAATTAACAACCTACAATACTACAATAGAGAATTAGCAAATTCAACAATCCATTAGCCAAATTCATCCCTCCAGGAAGTTTTGTTGATTGGCTTGTGATGATATCAAACAGGCTCTATTACACAGTTCTGTTTGATCCAGCCCGCATTCCATGGCGTTCCTTCAGTCTGATGTCTAGTCGATCTTTTAGAGTTCTGTTCCTTCATTCCACTGTTCCAGCAGACTTAGGGTGATCTCAGTCCATCTCACCCCGAATAATCCAGCCACAGCCTGTCCCTTGATCATAATACAAGCGGTAGGTCAGTGCCCACCGAGGGCTTATCTCCATCATCAAGTGTTTGGTAGACACAGAGGCAGTGACAGCAACCCACAGGGAAAACAGATTATAAGAGCCAAGGTTTCCCTTTACAAATGTAAATTGTAAACATTTGCTACTGCATGAAAGGTTTCTCAGGAGCAGGCCTTTTGATCTGTAGCACCTGCACCTGAACTGTAGTTGAGTTCCTTTGATAAGCATCACATTGAGATACCACATAAGTGGCTACTGCTTCAAACACGGTCCCCACCCAGGTTTGGGTAACCAGCACACCATTTGACTCACACCCAGGTGTCCGACAGAGTGCATTTGTCGAGCTACAAAGGGCATTAGGCTGTGAGGGCCTGCAGAGTGTCCAGTGTGCTGGCAGCACCACACTCTTTTCTAACCATGTCCTTTTCTCTGCTTTAGAGGCCTCAGCCTGAATATCCTGCAGCTGTCCCCTTTTACCCAACAGAGGTCTCACAGGGGTCTCAGACTCCTGTTCTACAAGTACTGCTCACCTGACAGCTACATCTGCAAAGTTGTTCCCTCGAGTTACTGGAAACATTTCTTTATTATGTGATTTACACTTTACCACAGCTACTTCAGTCAGCAGCTGCAAAGCTTCTAACAGTTCAGAGACAAACCCAGCATTCTTAACTGGAGTCCCTGCCATGTTGGGGAAATCCCTATTCCTTCACTGCCATCCAAAATTGTGTCATACACCAAATGTATATATACAGTCTATATAAATTGCTACAATTTTCCATTTAGCATATTTACAAGTTTCAATTAAATCTTTTCATTCGGTCTGCTAGTTCTACACCAGATTATTCACAGTTTATACAACCAGGCAGGTAGCCTGCACAACACATAAACACGGCCCCTTGGCCACCACATCCTGAATAATAATAACCCAACAGACGATGCCTATCTCCATGCCTCCTGCACCAGCACAACAGCTCACGATCCATTTCTTTCACTTACACACAAATTACATACAGATGATCCGTCTGAGGGAACCCTGTCCAGGGCCAGTGCCTGCAAGAAAGCTTGTTTCAAAACATCAAAAACGGTTTCTGCTGCAGGGGTCAAGGCAATTTTGTCTTTAGACTGCACTACCCCCCTTAAACCAATACGTCACTAGACAAGCTCGTTCTGAGAAGGCATTCACCCTGGCTTTATCATGTAGTTGGTTTTATACTCCTTTTTCTTCCTCTCAAGATCCAATACTTGGAGTAGCCCGGCCTTATGGATTCCCTCATTAGGTAAAACAATCACAATATCACATAACTCTTTCGAGGTAGTTCACATAAATGCTATTTCATACAGAAATTCCTTATAAATGCTGCAGGGCATCCTAGCCCAATAGGTCTGGGGTGTCCCCCACCCACATCAGTAGTTGAAACTGTACATCTTTACCCAAGCAGACTGTGACAGCTTATATTTGCTTTAAACACAACCCTTACACCCCTTCTCCTGTAGCCTCCTGTTACCTGTTAGAAAACGTTATATCACATCTTTATGCTGTTTTAGTCTAAAAACAGGACAGCTGTGCTCCTGTGCCCCACAGTTACTGCACACTGTAAGATTATTTCACTTTTATTTAAATCCTGAGATAAATTTAGGAAGGCTACACACCAGCTTATTAGTAGTTTTGTCTTTGAGGTTTTATATCTCGGTATAACATTAAAGTCGCACAATAATTTCGACAAACTGGCGGCTCCCTTTTCTCCTCCTTGGGAGTCTTTTTACCACCCATTTGCAGCGCTCGCACTTCTGCATGCATGCTTCGCGAGTTATTAAATCACATCTGTCTCTGTTTGTAATATCAGGAAAGCATAGTTGCACATTCTTGGCAACATCAGGTTTTAACCCACTCAAGTAAATTTGTTTTATTACTGTGGAAGTATCTTCATTCACTTCCTTTTCATCGGCTAACCCCGAGTATACTATCCATAAAGCTATAAACCTTTCTGTAAAATCTGAAAACATCCTCACTTCCTTCTGCTGACATGCTGTTACTTTTCTCTAATCAGTTTTCGGTGGGTAATGCTCTTTCAAAAATCTCCACACTAATTCCCACCCTTCTCCCAGATTCTCTCTTAAGGCGTTCTATTTCTTCTTTTGCTTTTTCTTTTTCTACATATACAACTTCGTTTCGTTCAGCCATTGCTTTTAGCTTTTCCATCAGGGATTTTTGCGTCTCATCTATGATATTCTGTTGAATTCTCAAATATTCCTCTAAATATTTTTATCCAAAGGTTCATACACTTTTCTACGTTCCTGTTCAGCCTAAATTCCGTCTGACGGTCAATATTTCTTTTAAGTTTCACTTTGGATTAATCAAACTTTTTTTTTTTCCCCTTCACACCAAACCATTTTCACGTCTCCCACGCGCCCCGCGGAATCCCCCAGTCGAGACAAACTGACGAACTATCACAATTCGGGAACACGGACCAGGTTCGAAATCCTGGCTTTAAACACACAGTTGAATCGAGTTACCATTTTCGGCTCTTCTGCGAGTACAATTCTAGTTACTACCTTCAGCCGTACTGCAGTCGTGTACCAGGATGCAACACCTGGATTTTTTCGCACGGGCAGGGCGAGATGCTATTCCTTCAGCAATCCCTCCTTTTCTACCCCACCTTCACAAAACAGGCATCTAAATCACATACACCATTAACTCATTTTTCTGTTGTACTCGCTTCAGCTTCAGGAAAACCCTGAACCCACCACAGCAACATGGAGAGGACAAGGGACTTTTTAGAAAAGAGGAGTCCTTACCTCTTTTTAGAAGCGGCCGCCTAACTTTTCCTCTCCATGTCCGTGTGGTTTAATTTAGATGGATACTTCTTCATCATTTGGGTCACGTATCCGCCAATCTGCCTCCTCCTTTTTAGAGGACGTTGTAAACCTTTAGGAACAATATGATCTAGCAACAAGGTTATGTCACTGTAATTAGGCTTAAGACAATCAAGAACAAGGCGCTTGCCTTTCTTCTAAATTCTTTACGATCATCAGGCAATTAAGGAAAAGACTTAACTAATGCAAATAATTCACTAGGAGACCAATGTCAATGTACTGTACATATGCTGGAGTTCCTTCTGGACCTGGAAAAGTGCACATTGGTATTTCACAAACAAGTGGCTCCGGACCGCTTTCTAATTTCGGTGGAGACTTTTTCTTTTTAGTACGCATGGCCATGACTTTAGCTGCAGCTTGCTGTTCTTTAGTTTCAAGACTAGTCTTTTTTTAAGCTTCCCATTATTTCTGTGATTCCTCTTTCCATTAAATAAGTTTTCCAATTCATTTTCTTTCATTTCTTCTCCTTCTCTTCTAAGTTTCCCCTTCTTCAGGAAACTTCTTTTTCCTAATTCAACTTTCCTCTGTCCATTCTGATTCACTTACAAAGATCCTTCATAGTTATGGGCCCCTAATTATCATATATAAATTATGTGCAAGTTCCCTTACACCTATTACCCTAGCTTTACAGTTCATGAACATAATTTTTTTCCCTAACCCAGGCTATAATTGTTTCTCCGAATTTGTCGTACATGTACTTTTGCTGGACTGCTCGGTCCCATTTTCGTCTTTGAATTTTAATTTCCCATTTTTACCGATCGGTGCCTTACTTAGAACCTTATCACATTAACTACTCCGCAGAGCAAAAACCACACGTCTGTGTTAAGATAAGTTCTTTATATGAGTCCCAGACTCATCAAACCCGCGTGAGAACACCCCTGTGGCTCGCTTCTCAAACTATTAATTTTTAAGGATCACTTACTGACGTCAGACAGCTGCCAATTCTCCAGACGCGTCTCTGGAAGGATAAACAGTTTATCCTCCGAGGTTCGTCCAATTTGCTAAAATTGTCCGGGTCCGGATGGAGTTTCAGCAGCCGTTCGCGTTCAGGTTTGTGATCCCGGACGAGCCCCCAAAATGTCATGGAAACATAACTATCAAGGAAGCCACAAGAGAGAGTTCTCACCTGAGTAAGGTCTTTATTTCAATATTGCAATATTGGGAGCCCTGCTGCCACTTCGCCAAGTGCAACCAGAGACTCAATTTGTTACAAGCAGTACAGGGTTTTTATAAGACGTTGCGCTGTAAAGAAGTTCAGCACTTGGTCCCTTCTAAAACTTCCCCTTTCTCTAAGAGAAAACAGATTACATCATAGAGCGAGAGAAGAAAAACTAGATTTGTTATTCAAAGCTTATCAGTTACTTTCAGCTAATTTTAATGACCCAGACAGCATATATTATTTTGGTACATTGTCTTCTAAACTAACCTAAACAGTGTACTTTGTTGACGAACTGTTTTCTAAAATTCTGCACGTACTGTAGCATAGCAGTTATATCCTTGAAATATTATCTAAAAGCACCAATATATTTTTTTGTAAAGCTCTATACATTTTTAAGAATCAATTAACTCATTAGATTTCCACTACAGGGGACAAACCATTTCTTATGGGGCGCAGTAAGTACAGACGTTTAAAAAGCTCCACTCATGCCGACGATGCAGCATGAAGAAGCGCAACCTAACGTTTGACAGACAAAAGCCGGGCGCCGCTACGAGCAATATGAAATCAAACTGACAGCACACGGCGTTTCGCGCTGACTCAAAAGTGATCTCGACAGACGCTGTTCTCTGCATAACGCTGAAAGAGCTAAAGAGCGTTTCTGTTGAGACGTAACAAGCTCGTTTCTTTCTACCATGATGTCACCATGACCAAATCTGTCTTTAAACACCTTGCTCAGTCTCTGACGAGACTGTCAAAAATTGCTTTCGCCGATTGTATTGCAAACCGGCGGAAGTGGGGTATTGGGAAAAGTTTTCAACTAGCAATAATCGCGCCTCGGCTAAACCTCACAGGCTACGATACTGCCACTGCGCAAAGCTGACGGTTGCCAGGCAACCGCGGGGATTCTATGGAAATCGTTATCGATCGTCTCATGGCATGTCGTTGCGGTAACGCTTCATATTTGTCGTCTTCTTCTTCTTCTAGCTTGAGGTTTTGAAGAATTTCATGACAGACAAGGGCTCCGTTGGGAACAAAGGGCGTTGTGAGAAAACCGTTGCTTATTTTCAGCAGCAGAAATACAACCCTTTAAATACAAGATGACAGAACAATGACGAAGGGCGTGCCGGGAGGAACTCATGCACTACAGAGGAAAGGGGGCGGGCACGTACAGTTCACATTCAAGCCACAAGTACTCTTCTCGGATGTTACACAAACAAATCCTAACGTCTTGAAAGCATTGCAGCATGTTTGTGTCCCACTTCCCGTGGCTGCAGGACGACTGACACGAACGGACAAACACAATCTGTGGCGTTTAGCGTGACATAGTCTTGCAGGCATCGTGCTGTCTCACTGCAATACTATACCGCTGGAGGAAACAGTCCATCTGGCCATGAAACTCATTTAAACGTCTAGCTACAGCAACTAACTATATCATGATTTATTCAGGATGTGTGGAATCAGCACGTCCCGGAGACAGCTTCCAAAATCGTGAGCATTCTCTGGTGGTGTCCTGCAGGGCGGTGCGTTGGTGGGATAGTGGTGAGCATAGCTGCTTACCAAGCAGTTGACCTGGGTTCGATTCCGGCCAACGCAGTGGCGATTGGTTCCAAATGTTGTCATGAGTCTTGGATTGTGACTAGCAAAGCGAAGCCTTTTGAAAGAGCTAAAGAAGTGCAAAACGGAATTGAAGGAGAATCTTACAGGGGATTCTGAGCGGTGTCTGCATACACGCAGTCCGATACGGGTGCTGAAAGCTTGAGCTACTCTCAATGTCATGCTGCCTTTCCCCGGAGTAAATCTGTTACATTGAAAGAATGCTTCTGGCAGGTTCAAAATGGGACCCTTGTTAATTGGAGAAATCAATGATTTCGAATGAATTCTGTATGCGTTAAAAGACAGCTATACACAGAAAACATGCAGGACACTGCTCATGATGTCTCAGTGCGTTTTTCCAAGCCATCTGACAAAGCCCGCCCACTGAAAACTGCAGCACATCGTGTAAAGACGTTCAACTTTGTAACTACTGCACGCACAGGAAGCAGAATAAATTCCTCTTTTCAAACTGTCAAAGGTTTGCTTTGCGAACGCTGCAGGACATCGCACAATATCTTTTGAACGGGGACAAACCATTTCTTATGGGGCGCAGTAAGTACAGACGTTTAAAAAGCTCCACTCATGCCGACGATGCAGCATGAAGAAGCGCAACCTAACGTTTGACAGACAAAAGCCGGGCGCCACTACGAGCAATATGAAATCAAACTGACAGAACACGGCGTTTCGCGCTGACTCAAAAGTGATCTCGACAGACGCTGTTCTCTGCATAACGCTGAAAGAGCTAAAGAGCGTTTCTGTTGAGACGTAACAAGCTCGTTTCTTTCTACCATGATGTCACCATGACCAAATCTGTCTTTAAACACCTTGCTCAGTCTCTGACGAGACTGTCAAAAATTGCTTTCGCCGATTGTATTGCAAACCGGCGGAAGCGGGGTATTGGGAAAAGTTTTCAACTAGCAATAATCGCGCCTCGGCTAAACCTCACAGGCTACGATACTGCCACTGCGCAAAACTGACGGTTGCCAGGCAACCGCGGGGATCCTATGGAAATCGTTATCGATCGTCTCATGGCATGTCGTTGCGGTAACGCTTCATATTTGTCGTCTTCTTCTTCTTCTAGCTTGAGGTTTTGAAGAATTTCATGACAGACAAGGGCTCCGTTGGGAACAAAGGGCGTTGTGAGAAAACCGTTGCTTATTTTCAGCAGCAGAAATACAACCCTTTAAATACAAGATGACAGAACAATGACAAAGGGCGTGCCGGGAGGAACTCATGCACTACAGAGGAAAGGGGGCGGGCACGTACAGTTCACATTCAAGCCACAAGTACTCTTCTCGGATGTTACACAAACAAATCCTAACGTCTTGAAAGCATTGCAGCATGTTTGTGTCCCACTTCCCGTGGCTGCAGGACGACTGACACGAACGGACAAACACAATCTGTGTGGCGTTTAGCGTGACATAGTCTTGCAGGCATCGTGCTGTCTCACTGCAATACTATACCGCTGGAGGAAACAGTCCATCTGGCCATGAAACTCATTTAAACGTCTAGCTACAGCAACTAACTATATCATGATTTATTCAGGATGTGTGGAATCAGCACGTCCCGGAGACAGCTTCCGAAATCGTGAGCATTCTCTGGTGGTGGCCGGTGGGCGTGCGTTGGTGGTATAGTGGTGAGCATAGCTGCCTTCCAAGCAGTTGACCCGGGTTCGATTCCCGGCCAACGCAGTGGCGTGTGGTTTTAAATGCTGTCATGAGCCTTGGATTGTGACTAGCAAAGCGAAGCCTTTTGAAAGAGCTAAAGCACTGCAAAACGGAATTGAAGGAGAATCTTACAGGGGATTCTGAGCGGTGTCTGCATACACGCAGTCCGATACGGGTGCTGAAAGCTTGAGCTACTCTCAATGTCATGCTGCTTTTCCCCGGAGTAAATCTGTTACATTGAAAGAATGCTTCTGGCAGGTTCAAAAACGGACCCTTGTTAATTGGAGAAATCAATGATTTCGAATGAATTCTATATGCGTTAAAAGACAGCTATACACAGAAAACATGCAGGACACTGCTCATGATGTCTCAGTGCGTTTTTCAAAGCCATCTGACAAAGCCCGCCCACTGAAAACTGCAGCACATAGTGTAAAGACGTTCAACTTTGTAACTACTGCACGCACAGGAAGCAGAATAAATTCCTCTTTTCAAACTGTCAAAGGTTTGCTTTGCGAACGCTGCAGGACATCGCACAATATCTTTTGAACGGGGACAAACCATTTCTTATGGGGCGCAGTAAGTACAGACGTTTAAAAAGCTCCACTCATGCCGACGATGCAGCATGAAGAAGCGCAACCTAACTTTTGACAGACAAAAGCCGGGCGCCGCTACGAGCAATATGAAATCAAACTGACAGCACACGGCGTTTCGCGCTGACTCAAAAGTGATCTCGACAGACGCTGTTCTCTGCATAACGCTGAAAGAGCTAAAGAGCGTTTCTGTTGAGACGTAACAAGCTCGTTTCTTTCTACCATGATGTCACCATGACCAAATCTGTCTTTAAACACCTTGCTCAGTCTCTGACGAGACTGTCAAAAATTGCTTTCGCCGATTGTATTGCAAACCGGCGGAAGCGGGGTATTGGGAAAAGTTTTCAACTAGCAATAATCGCGCCTCGGCTAAACCTCACAGGCTACGATACTGCCACTGCGCAAAACTGACGGTTGCCAGGCAACCGCGGGGATCCTATGGAAATCGTTATCGATCGTCTCATGGCATGTCGTTGCGGTAACGCTTCATATTTGTCGTCTTCTTCTTCTTCTAGCTTGAGGTTTTGAAGAATTTCATGACAGACAAGGGCTCCGTTGGGAACAAAGGGCGTTGTGAGAAAACCGTTGCTTATTTTCAGCAGCAGAAATACAACCCTTTAAATACAAGATGACAGAACAATGACGAAGGGCGTGCCGGGAGGAACTAATGCACTACAGAGGAAAGGGGGCGGGCACGTACAGTTCACATTCAAGCCACAAGTACTCTTCTCGGATGTTACACAAACAAATCCTAACGTCTTGAAAGCATTGCAGCATGTTTGTGTCCCACTTCCCGTGGCTGCAGGACGACTGACACGAACGGACAAACACAATCTGTGGCGTTTAGCGTGACATAGTCTTGCAGGCATCGTGCTGTCTCACTGCAATACTATACCGCTGGAGGAAACAGTCCATCTGGCCATGAAACTCATTTAAACGTCTAGCTACAGCAACTAACTATATCATGATTTATTCAGGATGTGTGGAATCAGCACGTCCCGGAGACAGCTTCCGAAATCGTGAGCATTCTCTGGTGGTGGCCTGTGGGCGTGCGTTGGTGGTATAGTGGTGAGCATAGCTGCCTTCCAAGCAGTTGACTCGGGTTCGATTCCCGGCCAACGTAGTGGCGTGTGGTTTTAAATGCTGTCATGAGCCTTGGATTGTGACTAGCAAAGCGAAGCCTTTTGAAAGAGCTAAAGCACTGCAAAACGGAATTGAAGGAGAATCTTACAGGGGATTCTGAGCGGTGTCTGCATACACGCAGTCCGATACGGGTGCTGAAAGCTTGAGCTACTCTCAATGTCATGCTGCCTTTCCCCGGAGTAAATCTGTTACATTGAAAGAATGCTTCTGGCAGGTTCAAAAACGGACCCTTGTTAATTGGAGAAATCAATGATTTCGAATGAATTCTGTATGCGTTAAAAGACAGCTATACACAGAAAACATGCAGGTCACTGCTCATGATGTTTCCCGAGCCGAAACACAGTGCGTTTTTCCAAGCCATCTGACAAAGATTGCCCACTGAAAACTGCAGCAGTTGGACATGAAAAGTGCACGATAAATGCCATTTCTCATCATTTCTCTTGGCGTCAGTTCTGCTATTAAATGGGACGGAGGCAACGGGCTCAGAGAGCAGGTTAAGTGCACACCGAACGCAGATGTGTCCAAGTGTCTGTAAAAGCGCGGTGCTCCGCTGGCGCTGTTCCCTAGTGGCTTAAAGTGCCCGCCTAGTAAGCAGGCGATCCTGGGTCTGAATACCAGCGGTGCCTCTCTCCGTGTCTTGTTGTGCCGAATGTATCATTTCAGACAAACATGTACAGCTTGGTTCAGTTTAATGCAAGAATTCATTTCCTTTCTAGAATAACTTGTTTTTGAAGAAATCCATACAGCTTGTGAAAGATGAAATCCATTTCTTGGTTGTCAGTGGAAAAAGATTGCCGGCTGCAAGAAGCGCAAGTGATTGTTTTCTTTGACCATAAACCTGCAAATGTAGGGAGCACAAGCGGTCGTCAGTCTCTGTGGCGCAATCGGTTAGAGCGTTCGGCTGTTAACCGAAAGGTTGGTGGTTCAAGCCCACCCAGGGACGCATGTCTCAGTTTTTCCAATGTAAACATCATCACCGCTAAAGAAGATGGCGCAGAAGGCTCCACAGTCGAAACGTTGTGCTTCTTTTCTTCTCTTTTCAGCATGGAGTAAACCTTTGCTTGATCCTTTGCAGCCTACGCATGCTGACACAGCTACCTTTCTCTTAACGCGCCTCAATCATTATTCACCAAAACCATCAGCAGAATGTGTCGCCTTTGTGGTGATGTCACTCCTCTGCTTCACAAATGTCCTTAGTGACGGGCCATTTCTTTCTGCCATTTTTCCGGAGCGGTTATTGATTGCTCCATCATTTCCCTCATACTTTCCATCCCTAGATTGAAAAAAAAAAACAGAAACAGGCTGACAGGACGACAATCAAATTGCAAAAACTCATCAAAGCACTCGATAGAGTATTTTAATCCACAAGTAGCTACGAGCAACTTTGTCCTGGCTTGCATGAAAGTCGGAAAATGTCAAAAAGAAAAAGATGGTGGCTTTTTCATATCTGTTCTTTTATTTTTAGTTCGTTGGCTCTTCTGTCCATTGTCCTCCTGCCTGGCTTTTGACCTGTGACTGTCTGAACGCACACATTAGACTTTCAGGCGGGGGATTTGTCCTGAGCCTCTGTGAAAGACCCACCCACCCCCATAAATAACTGCTCTAGAAACACATGAATGCAAAACTAAACCACAGCTTAAAGAGGAGCTCCAACTCAGTGCCATACTAATGTAAACAAAGTAATACTAAGACATGTTCTTATGGATTTGTCTTACCTTGAGATATGTAATTGGATTTCAGGATTAACTTCCTCATTCAATGTACTGGTGATTCTTTGCCTGGTCAGTACCTGGGTGGGAGACCTCCAGCGAACAATTAAGCTTGCTGCTGGAAGTGGTGTTAAGAGACTCTTAGGATCTTCCAGAGGTGTCTGTCCAATAGCACTAGTTGCCTTTGAGCTGGCTCAAACATTGCTCAAGAGTCTACCTTTCACAGATGCGCAAAGATGAATGATGGGGGTGCACGCTTCAAGGAGCCTTCCAACTGTAGGGACCGATTAGAGACGATCCGTAGCATGTGTTCGTTTCCATATACGCCCCGTGTCTCAACGGTAGGACAGAGTCAAATACTGCCTCGACACGTAACAGCGTTATATTAAACCGCAGGACTTGAGGGCTGTTTTGTTTGAATGTTCAAGGCATTGGTAAGAGCGTAGGTCAAGGGCCATTGGTGCATCTCCTGTAACTGGAGTAAAAATGCTATTCAAAGTGCAGTGACTAAAATCGTCATCCACATGTCTCCATTGTTGATTGCTTTCTGTCTAAGAACGTTCTGTTTTCATGTCCGAACGGGGAGACTTTATCATTCCAACTTGAAGCCACCCTTAAGTCCTCTGAGAGGTGTGTGTGTGTGTGTGTGTGTGTGTGTGTGTGTGTGTGTGTGTGTGTGTGTGTGTGTGTGTGTGTGTGTGTGTGTGTGTGTGTGTGCTTGCACGTATGGCGTAAAAGGTTTCTTAAACGGAGAGCGAACTTGAAAAAAGTTGCCTCCGCTGCCGCCGCCGCCTCGCACTCCCTGTTCGATTGTAGCAAGAAGGCAGCGGCCGCGGCGCTCGCTGTAGTCGTGGCCGAGTGGTTAAGGTGACGGACTTGAAATCCGTTGGGGTCTCCCCGCGCAGGTTCAAATCCTGCCGACTACGGCGTCCTTTGCATTTGGTTGCGTGCGTGCGTGTAAAAGGACCAGCGCCGTTTCGTTTTCGCTGGGACCTTTAACACTCTAAATCGCCTGGACCCGCAGCCTGTGAAATCGATTCTTCAGCACCCACGATGGACGCTTTGCCGCTGGACACAGATAACGATGCTTTTCTGCAACGAGCTTTCCAGCTGAATTTTCTCGGCAGCTCCGTACTGAACCTGTTCTCCATTGCAACATAGTGGAGGCTCGTCACGTCTATACCAAGGCTGTGTAGGACCGCATACGCCACAGTGACTTGTACACAGACCACATGAAAGGCAAGCAAAATACACTTTTAAAATTCCAAAGACTCACAAGGTCAGAGAAACAGCGATGACCTGAACAGATCTGTTACAGAATTCTAGGTTGACCTTTTTACAGCTGTAATTGCATTTTTGTTTAATAGAAGATCAAATCTACTCACATGTACCAGCACCTTACAGTTTATTGATGTTAATTCTGTTTAAGTAATAAGATTGCTAACGATGTTGGACTTTAGCCGGTGTTTTTTAGAACAAATTGCTTACACTTCTGTAAGGAATACGCAGTACGTGCCTTTGTCAGTCATTGCTCACCATACCTGTAACTTTCTTATCTAACTCACTTCCTCAAATGGTGAAGGTCCACAAACATAAATGAAAAAAAAACCCTTGTTGTAGATGAGGTGCACAAAAAAGCAGCCCCTGATAGTGTATAACACATTTATACTATTGCAGAGACACATGTAACATATATATACTGTATATATATGAAACAAAAATAGAAACAGAAACAGGAATTGCTTACTCACCTGGAGAATCTCTGTAGGAATATCTAGCATTTATCAATGGAAATAAAAGCTGCTTTAATACAGTGCATGTTCAAACTCAAACCCTCAGCTGCTGTTCTTGTTTGTTTTGGGACAAATTGCAATTGAGCATCGCATGAGCTGTTACGTACCCTTATCTGTTAGGGAATTTCAAGGGAGGAGTTAGGTCAGAATGGGTAGGCTGCAAAACAACAAGTAAAGATTTATTCCAAGATGAAACGTTGTGGCGGTTTTCTTATCTTTTCAGCATGGACTAAACTTTTACGTGTTCCTTATATGCTATATATGTATATATTAGCACCAATGTCGTTCTTAAAAACTAACATGAAATTGTCAGGGACATTCAGCTATATACAAAGACGAGACAGACAAAGTAATAATTCTGTATTAACGTGGCCTACATATTGACGCAATGATCGAACTAAGTGTCGTGTTCTGATTCAGATCCCCTGCAGTTCATGCCAATTAGAACAATAGCAATGCTGAGTCCTCCCCACCCTACTGAGCACAAATTCAGCTGCTCTCCAGTTCTGTTCTGCATGTTTTTTCATTGCAATTGAGCTCGGAGCTGGAGATGATCTCCATACAGTTCTGTGTTCACCAGCCCGCACTTGCGTGCTAATTTACGGGTTGTGGCAAATGCTTTTCTATAGTTCATATACATGACGGCAACCTGTTACCGAGGAACCTGAGAGGTTTAAAAGCCTCACGAGTCAGGCAGGACTCGAACCTACAATCTTCTGATCCGAAGTCAGACGCGTTATCCATTACGCCACTGGCCCATAGAACATGCGCTTGCACTCCACCACAGAGAGCTCTACACTGCTACTAGTAGTACACTTCCCCATCTAAATTTTCACAGCAAGAAACTTGTGTTTCCTACTATTTTTATCAGGTTTAAAATATCATCTCCTTAAAACAGAAAAAGTGTTGATGTGTCGTGCTGAAATTCCGATTGATTTTGAATTCAAAGAAAAAAGGTTTTCTTCCAAAACACCATGAAATTGTCACATCTTGCAGACAATAGGTGTATTCCATGTTGAAAAGAGAAGAAAGAAAACCATGGAGCCTTTTACAGGTGTGAGGCTTCTTCAGGTGTGAGAAGACCTCACAGTCGAAACGCTGTGTTTCCGTTCTTCTCTTTTCAGCATGCAATAAACCTAGTACTTGTTCCTTTGCAGCCGAGGCATGCTGACGTAGCTACCCAGCTGAACATCTTGCAGACTCTACAGTACTTCTCTCCTGTAGAAGTAAAGCAGGGCTTGCTGGGTGAGCTTTTGCTCCGGTAAATTAGGTCACGTGTCATGTTAAATCACTTCTTCTAAACACAACATTTGCTGGTGCTAGCTTTCCCCATGAAAAGAGAGATTTCCCTTACAGTACATGACATATCGTTTTTATTCTATCAATAAGTATAGAAATTAAACAAAAGAAAAAATGGTGTCGCCAAAGAATGCACAGCTCTGTCGCCTTGGGGAGGTGTCAAGGGCATTGAGCTCCTTGGACATGAAAAGTGCCCGATAAATGCCATTTCTCATCATTTCTCTTGGCGTCAGTTCTGCTATTAAATGGGACGGAGGCAACGGGCTCAGAGAGCAGGTTAAGTGCACACCGAACGCAGATGTGTCCAAGTGTCTGTAAAAGCGCGGTGCTCCGCTGGCGCTGTTCCCTAGTGGCTTAAAGTGCCCGCCTAGTAAGCAGGCGATCCTGGGTCTGAATACCAGCGGTGCCTCTCTCCGTGTCTTGTTGTGCCGCATGTCTCATTTCAGACAAACATGTACAGCTTGGTTCAGTTTAATGCAAGAATTCATTTCCTTTCTGGAATAACTTGTTTTTGAAGAAATCCATACAGCTTGTGAAAGATGAAATCCATTTCTTGGTTGTCAGTGGAAAAAGATTGCCGGCTGCAAGAAGCGCAAGTGATTGTTTTCTTTGACCATAAACCTGCAAATGTAGGGCGCACAAAAGACTGTCAGACTCTCTGGTGCTGAAAAGTTGGTGGTTCAAGCCCCTCCAGTATGCGTGTCTCAGTTTTTCCAATGTAAACATCATCACCATCGCTAAAGAAGATGGCACAGAAGACTCCACAGCCGAAACGTTGTGCTTCTTTTCTTCTCTTTTCAGCATGGAGTAAACCTTTGCTTTATCCTTTGCAGCCTAAGCATGCTGACGCAGCTACCTTTCTCTTAACACGCCTCAATCATTATTCACCAAAACAATCAGCAGAATAAGTCGCCTTTGTGGTGATGTCACTCCTCTGCTTCACAAATGTCCTTAGTGACGGGCCATTTCTTTCTGCCATTTTTCTGGAGCGGTTATTGATTGCTCCATCATTTCCCTCTTACTTTCCATCACTAGATTGAAAAAAAAAGGGTGGCTTCATGTCAGAATGATAAAGTCTCCCCGTCCGGACATGAAAATGCCACTTTGTTACACACAAAAAAAGAATCACCAACAGAGAAATGCCCACAAGCATTTGAAAAGCCACACCACGTCGCACTTGAAATAGCTCTTACATTAGTGGTAGACGCAGGAATCGCCTTTTTATTTACGCTCTTACCAACGCGATGGAAAGCAAAACAAAGCAAAGCAGAGCAGAGCAAAACAAAACGAACAAACGAAAACCCTCACGTCCCGCACTCGCATATAACACCGTTACGTGCCCAAGCGGTATTGTACGTCATCCTAGCACTGCACCCCGGGGCGTACGGTATATGGGAACGAGCACACGCCACGAATCGTCTCGAATCACTCCCTACAGCTGTAAGGCACCTTGAAGCATGCACCCCCAACATTCTTCTTTGCGCATCTGTGAAAGGTAAACTCTTGAGCAAACTCTGAACCAGCTCTAAGGAAACTAATCCGATTAGACGTTACTTTGAATCATCTTTTAAGGGACCCTTGTTAATTGGAGAAATCAATGATTTCGAATGAATTCTGTATGCGTTAAAAGACAGCTATACACAGAAAACATGCAGGACACTTCTCATGATGTTTCCCGAGCCGAAACACAGTGCGTTTTTCCAAGCCATCTGACAAAGCCCGCCCACTGAAAACTGCAGCAAATCGTGTAAAGACGTTCAACTTTGTAACTACTGCACGCACAGGAAGCAGAATAAATTCCTCTTTTCAAACTGTCAAAGGTTTGCTTTGCGAACACTGCAGGACATCGCACAATCTCTTTTGAACGGGGACAAACGATTTCTTATGGGGCACAGTAAGTACAGACGTTTAAAAAGCTCCACTCATGCCGACGATGCAGCATGAAGAAGCGCAACCTAACGTTTGCATTCCTAGCAAATTCCTTTTATTTTTTGATAAATAAAGACAGTCTTGTTTAACAAACAACACACACAACATTTTACATTGTCAATTCAATTCAAATCAATGTATTTCTATATAGCGCCTTTCACAACAAGGTTTTCCCAAGGCACTTAACAATGCAAGTTGTTAAGAGCCTTGTGTCTAATATGCCGCCTAGGTTACGTGCTGTCTCTTTGAGGCAAATGTTTAAATCCTCTGAGTTAAGTGCTGAAGTTATAGTAGTCCTATCAGTATTGTTGCCTCCGATCAACAGATCCTCATTTTTCTCAGAGTTGAGTAACAAAAAGTTTTCACACATCCAAGTATTTCCTTCCTTAATGCATTTAACTAAACTGATAATAGAAGAGTTGTCGTTTGGTGTAAACAAAATGTTTATTTGAGTGTCATCAGCATATGAATGAAAGTTCATATTATTTTTTCATATTATCCTACCTAGCAGCAGCATGTAGAGAGAGAGAGCAATATTGGTCCCAGCACTGATCTTCTGGTACCCCAAATTGAACTGGTGACATTGATGAAGCAGTACAATTATTAGATATTTGAACATAATGAAAACGATGAGTAAAATGTGAAGTAAACCACTGAAGGACGGTTCCAGATAAGCCAACCTCAAACTCAAGCTTGTGTAACAAAACAGAGAGGTCAACCGTGTCAAAGGCAGCTCTAAGATCTAGAAGCACAAGCACTGTTGCATTCCCCGCATCAGTAGCTAAGAGAATATCATTTACGACTCTTGTTAACGCAGTTTCAGAAACCAGACTGAAATTTCTCAAGTATATTATTTGAATCCAGATACGATTGACGTTGGGCAACAACTATTCTCCCAAGACTTTTAGATTGAAATGGGACCTTTGAGACAGGCCTGTAGTTGTTAAGAACTTGTGGATCCAAATTTGACTTCTTAAGGAGCGGTCTAACAACCGCTACCTTAAATTGATCAGGTAAAACGCCTGACGCAAGCGATGCATTCATCATACTAATTATAGGTCCTGCCAGTCCTTCGAGGGAATCTTTGACTAGCTGAGTGGGGATGGGATCTAGCGAACAGGTGGTTGACTTTGTCTTATGTCTGTGTTTATGAGTCCACCATAAGAAGAAATCTGAACAGGAGTGGTGATCATGCGAGGTCACCATGGAGGAAACCACTGCTCTCCCCCCAAAAAAAACCACCACTGCCCCTCTCAAGTTTGCTAAAGACCACATGGATGTTCCACAGCAACTCCTGGAACAATGTTCTGTGGACAGATGTGACAAAAGTTGAAAGTTAAAGGAGTACATCAACAACAGAGTGGCTGAAACAGAAGAAATTCCGTATTTTGGGATGGCCAAGTAAGAGTCCTGACCCCAATCCCATTGAAGTACTGTGGCGTGATCTGAAGCAGGCCGTTCAGTGCAAGACATCCCAAAAATATACATGACTGAAACAGTTTTTCATAGAGGAATAGGCCAAAATACCTCCTAACCGCTGCTCAGGTCTGACCAGCCGCTACAGAAAGTAGGGGTTGAGGTTTTTGTCATAAAGGAGGTTCCACTAGCTCCTTAATATAAGGGTTCACATACTTTTTCCATCAATGACCTTGATTGTTTAAACCATTTGGTCAATAAAGAAACAGCAATGTCAAATGTTGGGCGTGTGTTGTTTGTTAAATCAGACTCTCTTTATTAATTATTATGACTTAGATAAAGATAAGATCACATGTTAGGAGCCATTCATGCAGAAATCCACATCATTCCGAAGGGCTGTTTACAAAAGTTTTTCTCCCAACTGTATGTGAGAGAAAAGCAGAGACGCTCACTGAGTAAGGTGGTGTTGCAGCTTTGCAAATCACAAGGACATTTGTACGCTCAAAATGGGACAGGAGCACCCCAGATGGGACTCGAACCCACAATCCCTGGCTTAGGAGGCCAGTGCCTTATCCATTAGGCCACTGGGGCACACGGGGGAAAGTTAGGCAGCAGAAGGTTTACTGTGACCTGAGAAGGACCGGCATCCAATCACGATGGTACACACACACACACGCTCTCACTCATCTGAGCTACACGGCTACCAAGATGATCTCAGGTGCGCCGAGCTGGTACGGAACATATTGAACTGATCGACGGCGAATTGTCTCTCAGACAGGCTTTTCACCTCTTAGCTCCCTGACTGACAGTAATCAGCTAGGTAGTGAAACAGTCAGCTGCTTCTAAGCCTTAAACAGCTGCATCGCGGCGCTTCCACAGAGAGATGATTTGAAAGCCAAACATCGCCCATTGGGAACACCTTACTATCACTAGTTTAAGAGACTCTTAAGGTCTTGCAGAGGTGCCTGTCTAATAGCATGCGCTTTGCAAGCTATAGGTGTTTAGGCTGAGGCAGAATGCCTGTTAACAAAATGTTTTTCTAAAGGGGCCTCACACTCTTTTCCAAGCAATGGTCACCATCCCCACCGAGTGTCACAATGTAGTCATGTCCTAGGACATCACCTGTTAGTCTCCATTTGTCTGCCACCAACACTTTAGGTTACGGGGTCACAACCGCACCCCGGAGACCAGAGGAGCCGTTGGCGTTCTGGCGGCGCAGATTGGGCTGAAGGTGGGGCGCTTGAATCTCGCTGTTGGAGGCCGTCTGAAACTGACCCAAGCCTTTCCCTTGAATTAAATGTAAATAAGAAATGAACCCCAGATGCACATGGAATCAATCACGTGTTTCCTTTGAGCCGTTTCAGAGACTGCTCCAGAGTTTACCTTGCACAGATGCGCAAAGATTAATGATGGGGGTGCACGCTTCCAGGCGTCTTACAACTGTAGGGACTGATTAGAGACAATTCGTAGCTTGTGCTCATTTCCCTCTATTCCCCGTGTTGCAGTGGTAGGATGATGTAAATTCCTGCTTCGACACGTAACGGGATTATAATCAAGTGCAGGAGCTGAGGGCTTTAGTTTTGTTTCGTTTTCCATGGCGTTCGTAAGCGCGCAAATCAAAGGCAATTCCTGCGTCTAACACGAATGTAAATGCTTTTGAAAGTGCAGTGTGGTGCAGCTTGTAAAATCCTTGTCCACATTTTTGGTTTGTTGATGTTTTTTCTGTCTGCCAAAGTTGCATTTTGACATCCGGACTGGGGGACTTTATCATTTGAACGTGAAGCCAGCCTTAAACCCTCTGAGGCGTGTCTGTCTGCCGGCACGAATCTTGTGAAAGGTATTTTTTTTAACGGAGAGCAACTTTAAAAAGGTTTCCGCAGCCAAATCGCAGTCCGTGTTTGATTATAGGAGGAATGCGGAGGCGGGGAGCTCGCATTTGTCGTGCTCGAGTGGTTAAGGCGATGGGCTCGAAATGCGTTGGGGCTTCCCCGCGCAGGTTCGAAACCTGCCGACTCCGGCGTCTGCCGCACGTCACCTTGTGCCTGCGCGGCAGAGGCGAAGTGCCGCTTCTCCTTTCCTGGTACTATAAAAACGCTAAATCGCTTGGCCCCGCTGCCATGGAAAGCAATTCTTCAGATAACCACACATTTTGCGTTCGCACCTCTGGTGCTCTACTTATGCCTTTGAAAACCTAATGAATAAAGCTGTAAGAACCGACACGATGTGTAGGTGCTCTTAAAGCACGCAGTAAAGAACTGTTAACAGCAAGGGTTTCAGTGGGTTAACTGAGGAGAAGGCGTGATCGCTAATTGTTGACTTTTTATTTGGTGTTAGAAACACTCTTACTGTGCATGACGTGCAACAAATGTAGCCACAGAAATTGCATCACGCTTTCATGTATGCTATTGCAGACACCAACGTTGCCTAGATAGAAAACCGAAATAGCCGTGGGTTTGCTTGCTGGTCTGAAGGATCTCTCTTCGAATCTCTATCATTTGTCAATGGAAGTAAAAGGCGCTGCAATCTGATACGTTCAGAATCAAACCCGCAGCTGTTGTTCGACTTTATTTCTTGACTAATTACAACTGAGTGTCGCATGAGCAGTTACATAAACTTGTCTGGTATATTTGAACACAAATGCCGTTCTTCAATTAAAACTAACAGTACATTGTCAGGGACATTCAGTTCTATACAAACAAGAGACAGACAAGAGAATATTTCTACCGTTCATGTGGACTACGTGTTGACTTACTGATCGGAATAATTGAAAGGTTCGGGCTCATAGCCGATGCAGTGCGTGCTAATTAGAACAGCAACGCTGAGCTCTCAGCACCGTACTGAGCCCAGGTGTTTTTCTAAAGCTGTCAGGTGCAGTTCATTTACATGAAGGAAATCTCTTACTGGGTACGATTACAATGCAGTAAGTAGCACAGACTACTTAGGGAGTAGCCCGATGTGTTTAAAAACGACCCGAGCCAGGCAGGAGTTGAACCTGCAATCTCTTGATCCGTAGTCAAACGCGTTATCCATTGCGCCACTGGCCCTGGTGTGACACTACAGGACTGTAACCCAGTGAGATCAGCACTGCAACTAGTAAAATATTACCCCCGGTCCATTCTTTTCCAAAAGTGAGAAACACCTGTTTTCTACATTTTGTCTGTTTTAAAACCATATCTCTTTAAACCAAACCAAGAGTTTGTCTTTTGCACTGATATTCTGATTCATTTCGATTTCAAAGAAAAAAAAAACATTATCTTCCAAAGCATCATAAAATTGTCCATTCTTCCAGACTCTACTTCTCTCTTGTAGTAGTACAGCAGACCTTTCCAGGTGAGCAGATCACAGAGTCCGAAATATGCTTCCTCCATCAAGCAAAGTACCTGAACATGACTCTGTCTTCATAAAAGCGCCCCTGTAATAAAGAAATTAAATCCGAAATCAAGAGGGAAGTTGCCTACTGAAGTTCAAGAAGTCATCAATTTTAACCTAGCAACACATTAAAGGCTGCATCTATACAAGTATGATTCTAGAAATGCTCACCAGATTACGTTTTAAGAAGGAACTGCGCCTCAGGTTCCGCCGAGATCTTAACTTGGATGGCAGGATTCAGAGTCCGGAGTGTGGACTGATGGCGCACGGAGGGTCCACATACTGTGGATCCCTCAGTTTTCTTCCGCGTGTTTAAACCGCCAGCGTGTGACTCCCCTGTCCCCGTGACCTCATTGCTCTGCTCTCGCCTCTGTGCAGCTGAGCCCGACTCATGGTAAAGTGGAAAACAATATGCCCTCAATGTGGGATTTACTCTGGATCGAGGATAGATGTCACCTTTTTATCGTTGAACAGGATGTATGTGATGTGGCGACTAGGTTCAATTTTGTATCCTTTTAAAAGATTAAGGACTGGGGTGAGCGTGATTTACCACCCTTTCAGCTAAGAACCCGACATGAGCACCGTTTAAGCTGCATAGACTCGGTCGTTTAACTCTTCTCCATTAGCAGGGTTAAGGTTAAAGAAAAAAAACATTGCTGACTTCTTTTTTTTTGCCAGCCGCTAGCGCTGATTAGCAATGTTTGTATTTCATGTTTTGCAAGTTGCATCCATTTTAAGAAAAACAAGTCGCGTTAAAGACAGGAAATGAATACTTGCATTTAATTAAGTCTAGCCGTAGGCGGTTGTCTGTAAGGACCAGTTCTGTTCAAGAAGACAGAACAAAGAAGGCACCACTGGGATTCGGACTCAGGATCTCCTGTTTAAGAGACAAGCGCTTTAACCAACTAAGCCACGGCGCCCCGGGATAGTTGTCCTTTTGCAGCCACTTGGACACACCACTCAGACACATCTGCATTCGGTGTGTGCTCCGCCTGCTCGCTGAGCAAGTTGCCACCTTTATACAATAGCAACATCGACACCAAGAGAAAGGATGACAAATGGCTTTTGTCTGGAACTTTTCATGTCCAAGGAGCTCAATGTGCTTTCTGTGTACAACAGGGCCACTGAACTCCACACTGGCCACTGAACCACAGCAGTGGCTTGCTGGCTTGACATCTCCCAAGGAAAATGTTGAAATCGCATGTGGAACAGGAAAATGACCCTCGAGTACGAGGGAAAAAAAAGAAAAAGATCATCTGGAGCGCGCCAACCCATGTCTGGACAGTCCAGTTTCGTCGACGAGGTGGCCGAGTGGTTAAGGCGATGGACTACTAATTCATTGTGTTTTGCATGCATGGGTTCGAATCCCATCCTCGTCGCTCTCTATGTCTGACACGTGTGCCTGTTCGACGTTGGCCCTCCTTTTGTTTGCTCCAGTACTAGAGCCTTACATTTTCTAGCGGTGGCTGAACATGGTATAGTAGGCTAACGTTGGTATCGAGCAGTGGCAGTAACAGTATTTACGTGCCGCTGCTGCCAAGTGGCTCTGGGTTGAGACCGCGTTTTCACTTACTTGCAGCACAAACGGAGAAAGCGATTTTTGACAGTCTCTCGAGAGACTGCGCTAGGTGTTTAGGGATAGACTTTGTCAGTTCCCAATGGGATGATGGCCTCTCAAATAGTTTGTGATTCCTCTAGACGTTTATACAGTAGAAGCCTGCTTCGTGGCTTAAATCCAAGCTAAGGAAACGAGTTTGAGGTCTGATGCAGAACTGCGAATTCAATGAAGGGGAACACTACAGTACATTGCACTGTATGTGTGAGGAAAGCTGCCCCCTTCTGTTCCTTGTCGACCGAACAGAGGACTGTAAAGGATACCGCCAAGAAACTTTAGGATGCTGGTTGGAATCCAGCTCCAAAGAAGCCCCTTTGGGTGTTATGTAATCAAAAAGTAAGAACAGAGAATCTCCCTTGGATCAAAAGCGCAACAGAACTGTTTTCCGTGGAGCAGGTTTCAGACCCGTAGACCTGTTTTATTTGTAGGGCAGGGCGCATTCCCAAACGCGAATCTCCTGTTTTAGAAATGCTTTGGGCGGCGTGAAGTGAAAATAAGAAGTGGGCTCCAGATGCACATGGAAGCAATCAAGTGTTTCATCCGAGCTGTTTCAAAGACTGCTCAACAGCTTTCCTTTTACAGAGGCCCAACGATTAATGATGGGGGTGCACCCTTCAATGTGCCTTACGACTCTAGGGAGTGATTGAGACGATTCGTAGCGTGTGTTCATTTCCCTCTATTCCCCATGTTGTAGTGGTAAGATGACGTAAATTCCTGCTTCGACACGTAACGGCATTATAATCAAGTGCAGGAGCTGAGGGCTTTTGTTTTGTTTCGTTTTCTATGGCGTTCGTAAGCACGCAAAACAAAGACAATTCCTGCATCTAACACGAATGTAAATGTTTTTGAAAGTGTAGTGTGGTGCAGCTTGTAAAATCCTTGTCCACATTTGTGGTTTGTTGATGTTTTTTCTGTCTGCCAAAGTTGCATTTTGACATCCGGACGGGGAGATTTTATCATTTGAACGTGAAGCCAGCCTTAAACCCTCTGAGGCGTGTCTGTCTGCCGGCATGTATCTTGTGAAAGGTATTTTTTTTTTAATGTAGAGCGACTTTAAAAAAGTTTCCGCAGCCACCTCGCACTCCGTGTTAGATTATAGGAGGAATGGGGCGGCGGCGAGCTCGCTGTAGTCGTGGCCGAGTAGTTAAGGCGATGGACTTGAAATCCATTGGGGACTCCCCGCTCAGGTTCGAATCCTGCCGACTACGGCGTCTGCCGCACGTCACCTTGTGCCTGTGCGGCAAAGGCGAAGTGCCGCTTCTCCTTTCCTGGTACTATAAAAATGCTACATCGCTTGGTCCTGCTTCCATGGAAAGCAGTTCTTCAGGTAATTCTACTCTCTTACCAAAGCTGTTAGGTTCCTTTCCGTGGTGAGATGGGTTGTCATGCAACGCTGCCACATAGTGCCGACAGACAAGTGTGTTGCGGGAGAAGAGAAAAGTGTTTGAAGATTTAAGAGTGTCTTAGGTGGAGCCACAATCAAGTGTCACAAATGCAAGTGGGAAGATTTCCAATGTTTAATATGGTCAAAATAAGCGGAAGTTACCAGCTGGTCCGGCACAGTCTGCCATGCTTTTGTCATATACTGTAAAGTGGTGTCGAACTGGATGTCGAACTGGAGCCTCACCATTTGCATATGTGAGGCTCCAGTTATACATCGAGTGTCACATTAAATGACAAAAATGAAGAGAGTTAAAGCAGCTGGAGAGGTTTTCTTACAACTTTTGAGCTGACACAGTTTTGGAAAATGTTTCCTTCACGCTGCACTGAACAACATAGGCAGCCAAGAGTCTCCAAAACAAAACAGAATGGACAGATAGGAGAAAATTCCCACTCGTCCTGAAGTTCCCAAAATCCAGCACTGAGCGTAAACAAAGTGTCTAAGTAGCGTGGGAATGCTAACCCTAACCCTAGCTGGAGTTTGAGCAATCCGACACTGAGCGTAAGAAGATGAGTCAAAGTAACGTCTAATCGGATTAGTTTCCTTAGAGCTGGTTCAGAGTTTGCTCAAGAGTTTACCTTTCACAGATGCGCAAAGAAGAATGTTGGGGGTGCACGTAACGGCGTTATATGCAAGTGCGGGACGTGAGGGTTTTCGTTTGTTTGTTTTGTTTTGCTCTGCTTTGCTTTGTTTTGCTTTCCATCGCGTTGGTAAGAGCGTAAATAAAAAGGCGATTCCTGCATCTACCACTAATGTAAGAGCTATTTCAAGTGCGACGTGGTGCGGCTTTTCAAATGCTTGTGGGCATTTCTCTGTTGTTGATTCTTTTTTTGTGTGTAACAAAGTGGCATTTTCATGTCCGGACGGGGAGACTTTATCATTCCGACATGAAGCCACCCTTAAGTCCTCTGAGGCGTGTCTGTCTGCAAGGCTTGTATTTTGGAAATGTTTTTTTGAAACGGAGAACGACTTTGAAATAGGCTTCCGCCGGCGCCTCGCGATCCAGGTAAGATTGTAGCAAGAACGCAGCGGCAATGGGGCTTGCTGTAGTCGTGGCCGAGTGGTTAAGGCGATGGACTAGAAATCCATTGGGGTTTCCCTGCGCAGGTTCCAATCCTGCCGACTACGTTGTCCGCCTCCAGTCGGTGTGTTTTGGCACAAGCAAAGAAGCGCGCCTCTTTGCTGTTCCTGGTGGTTTTAAAACGCCCAATCGCTTGTACCCGGAAATAAGTTCTTCAGCGTCCGCGAATGGCATTTTGCAGCTGGAAGCAGATGTCGACGCGTTTTGCACAGAGCACCAAAAAAGCGTCTTTTTTGAAGGCCTAGGCACTGAGCATTGGTGGTTCAGTGGTAGAATTCTCGCCTGCCACGCGGGTGGCTCGGGTTCGATTCTCGGCCAATGCAGTGGCTTTTGCAGCGAGTGGCTCCATCACTTGCATCCCCTTGCAACTCGCAACTGAAAACCCACTGAAGCTAAGCAGGTGTGAGCCAGGTCAGTACCCGGATGAGGGTGAGCTACAGGGAAAAACAAAGCTTCCAGCTGGAAGCGGTGTTAATGGTGCCGGCGGGGGGGCACTCACCCTGAGGTCTGTGCGGGTCCCAATGCCCCAGTATAGTGACGGAGATGCTGTGTTGTAAAAGGGCGCTGTCTTTTGGATGAGATGTAAAAACGAGGTCACAGCGCTCTGTGGTCATTCAAAATGACCACCAAAACCTTTGACAAAAGCTCTTGGTAATTGATGGTCTTCAATAATGCTTCTCCTTTAGGTACATTTTAAATCAGCTGAAAAATGCTGTTTTGCATTCATGTGTTTAAGTAGCCTGTGCTACTTACTGCATTGTAAGAGCGATTGTGAGCGGTTTTGTTTTCTCTCTTTGACCAGCCCAGCTGCGCCCCACCCGAAGGCAGGGAAGCACAAAAATTGTATGGAACTCATTCATGCTCCTCTCCATGGAAATCTTTAGTAAAAGGCAAAAGATTTGTACGAGATGAAGAGAAACCAGAGTGCGTGGCTGGACAGCTGCAGGAGCCCAGGCCGCCTTCAAGTCCTCTGCCCTGCTGGTCGTGGTTGGCAATGCACCTGGCCTTACAAACGAGCCAGTGGGGCCCGTTCAGCTCCGGGCTCATCGCCTGCGGCTCTCGGCTTACCTGGCAGGGGAGATACCTTGATCAGCCTGTAGTTGGAATAGTTGGATTGTTTTCTTGTTTTGTGGAAGCAGTGTTTGTTTTGCAGTTTGAGATGGCAACCTTTGGATCCCGCAAGAATGCTGTACGTTTTGAGCTTTTGGATGACCTCTTCATGGATCGTATGCAGTTCAGCAGAAAAGTGTTACAGAAGGAACTTGGCTTTGAACCTCAGCACTTGTATTTCATCTTCGCTCTCCCAGGTCAGAAAGCATTTGAGGTTGTTTTTGCTACCTATTCTCTGTTTGAACAATGTGTGGATGTGTTTGAGGCAAAAAGAGGGAAAGTTCCTGCCCTTGAGAAGATCAACTTGCAGCCTCTGACACAGAGAGAGAGGAAAACGGTGCATGTTGTTATGTTCTCGGAAATGGCAAAGACGGAGGACATTCACACCTGGCTTAAGCAGTACTGCACCGTCCACCATGGAACTGAGGTTAGAGATGTTGACGGTATAAAAACAGGAGCAAGGAAATTCGAGGTTCGCTTGCTACCGGACAATGTAAATGGAGGCTTAAGGCACCTGCCCTCTACAATCCGGCTGGGCGCCTGCAATGGCTATGTTTTTTATGTGGGACAACCAAAGGTGTGTCGGCGCTGTGGTGCTGTGGGACACCTGGCATCGTCCTGCACTGTGAAATGCTGCAAGACCTGTGGCAAACAGGGACATTAAGCCTCTGACTGTTCAATGCTGCCAAAGTGCAATTTATGTGGCTCGGAAGGACACGTTTTTAAGAACTGCCCCCACGCCTACGCCTATAAACTCAAAATGAGAAAGGATAAGGCAGTGCTTGTTTCAGCCAAACCGGCCCGAAAAAGCCAAAGCAAACAACAAGTCAAACAAAGAACCCTTGTTGGACAAAGACTCTCAGTCTCCAGCCAGGATCAGTCCTGCTGTGGCTCCGGGGCCGGTGGAAGAGAAATCCACTACGCCCCCACAACCGCAGACTGCACCAGACAAGCACGAGGGTTTGAAAACCCCCGAGAACAGCGAGGACCCCTCCCCCACTCCTGCTCCTCAGAACGAGGGCCAGTGTGGGGCCCCCCGGTGGAGCGGGTCCAGCGACGATACCCAGGATTCAGCGGAGCTGCTTTTCTCAGACTCTGCAAGTGCTACAGATGCCCTCCTCTCCTCCATCCAGTCCATCACGGAGGATCTGCAACAGCTGGTGGGTGAGGGGGAAGAGGAGACTGGTGCATCGGCTGCACCCCTTTCCCCTCGGTGCTCCCAGGAGCTGGACTTGAGGAAAAGGAAAAATGACTCTGTTTTCTCCCCGAGCGAGGAGGAAGGAGAGCATGGCGATGGGGACAGCTGGAACCCCTCCACCCCTCCTTCTGCCCCCTTCCTTGAAATGGACTCCGTGAACGCTTTTACTGCTGCCACCCTGATGAAGGCTCATTCAGAGGATGGCTGGCAGGAAATTGGTAAGAAGAAAAAGAAAAAGAGAAGGTAACAGGTGAGACCGAAGAGAAATGTGTTTTGTAAAGACTGGTTCCACTTTCTTATGTAATATGGCTCTAAACATAATTTCTCTTAACACCAGAGGTATCAATGACAGAGTTAAATGCCAGTGTGTCTTTGATTACCTCCAGCAGAGAGAGGGAGATGTGTTGATGTTGCAGGAGTGTGCTTTAGCCTATCAAGAGAGCTTATCAATAGCCTATCAATAAAAGCTTTGAAGATAGGTGGGATAAAGGGCCTTCTGTTTGGTCAGGGGACAATAACAACAGAGCCTCTGGCGTGGCCATTCTTTTCAAAGGATGGGCTTTCAAATTGAAAAGTATTCAGAGGGTCATAGATGGCAGGTTGCTGTGTGTGGATGTGGAATGGGGGACCGTTAACCTGCGGCTAATCAATGTGTATTGTCCTACTGACGTGGGAGGAAGGGTGGAGCTACTCAAGGCACTCTCTCCCCTATTGTTAAGTAGCACAGACGTGATAGTGGGAGGGGATTTTAATTGTATCTTAGAGCACACAGACAGGCAGTCTAGCTCTCCGATAAAATTGGATTCCAGCTCACTGGCCCTGCAAAACTTAGTTCAAGACTTTAAACTCTCAGACACATATAGATGTATATATCCCACAACAGCAGGATATACATGGTCAGGGAGGAATAGCAGCTCCAGAATTGACTATTGCTTTGTCTCAGAGAGAGTGAAAGTTGTTGGGGTCACTCTTCAGCCTGTCTTCTTCTCAGATCATCAGGCTTTAGGGTGTAGAGTGGAACTCCAGGGCAGGACTGTCTTTGGCCCAGGCCTCTGGAAACTCAACACAAAGCTGCTAGAGAACGAGGGGGTAGTATCCCGCTACAAGGAGAAACTATCACAGTGGCTGTCCTTGCAGTGTCTGTACGGGTCAGTAGGAGAGTGGTGGGAGGAGGTGAAGATGAGGACAAAGGCCTTTTTCATGGCTGAGGGAAGGAAGGCTGCTGCCAGACAGAGAGGAGTGCTAGCCAGGAAACAGAGGCAGCTGCAGCGTCTCTACACGATGCTGCACAGTGGCTTCGATGTGCTCGAGGATATCACCCTTTTAAAAAAGGACATCCGGAGCATAGTCGAAGAAAGTAGTCGAGGAGTGCTGTTAAGAAGCAGAGTGCAGTTCTTGGAAGAAAATAAGAAGTGTACTCGCTTCTTTTTCAGGAAAGTGGTAGGCTCCAAGTCTGTCATGGAAAGTGTAGTTGATGAGGAGGGACGAGAGAGAACAGAGCCGAGTGCTATCCTCTCCTGCACCGAGGCCTTCTACTCAAGACTGTACAGCTCTACAGAGGTAAAGGATGAAGAAATTCATTTTTTTACCTCAAAGCTAGAAAACGTTTTGAGTGCTATCCTCTCCTGCACCGAGGCCTTCTACTCAAGACTGTACAGCTCTACAGAGGTAAAGGATGAAGAAATTCATTTTTTTACCTCAAAGCTAGAAAACGTTTTGAGTGAAGAAGATAGGGAAGTACTTGAGAGGGATTTGACAGTAGAAGAGCTGAGACAGGCTATGGAGAGCTTACAGCAGGGGAAAACTCCGGGTGCTGACGGGCTCCCTAAAGAAATGTATTGCACCTTTTGGGATCTGCTTCAGGATCCGCTACTGCTCCTATTCGAGGAAAGCTATAAGACAGAATTGCTACCTGACTCCTTAAGAGAAGGCACTATCTCTCTCTTGTTTAAGAAAGGAGCAAAGAATGACATAAAGAACTGGAGACCCCTCAGCCTGTTAGGCGTGGACACTAAGATCCTGTCCAAAGCCCTTTTCCTGCGCCTACAAAATGTAGTGGCCTCACTGGTAGGGAAAGAACAGACTTGTGGGATAGCAGGACGCCTGATGAGCGACAACCTGGCCTTGTTGAGGGATGTCTGTCTGTACTCAGAGGATCGCTCCCTCCCTCTGTGCATTTTAAGTGTAGACCTAGAAAAGACCTTTGACCGCCTACCGGTCAAAGGCCGGTCACGCGGTGCGTGATTGGTTGACCGACAGGGGCACTCGTGGTCCGTTGGTCTGTCGTAGAAAGACTTACTGTAAACGTCTTTACTGTGCCCATTGTAGATATTGAATTTTACCACTGAAGGGAAATCTTAGTAGCTGAGCATAAAAAGAATAGGAGCATACTGTAACGCGTGTGAAGGCCATAAACGATATTAATTTTGGAACGTAAACATACAGTATATAGCTGGTCTTGGTACTTTAAAGAAAAAAATACACACCAGTATTCCATTTCTCCCTAAACATTGTAAGCTTCGAAGTCTTTAACTAACGTGATACCGGAGTCAACAAGCATACTTTTAGAATTTGATTAAAAGGGAATATAATATGGAATCGCGTATCTCAAGAAATTAATAACGATATAATTATATTCATGTTGCAAAAGAACTGCAACGGACATAAAAACTCCCTTGCTTTTAACAGAGCGTTCCATAATTTCTAACTACGAAAATGCCAGGTGAAAGGATTTGTAAACATATTTTGTTAAAGCAAGTCAGTTTTTTCCGCAACACATAAAATACATTTTTCCAAGAAAGTTTAGCCTTTGTCACTAATGAAACCACTAAATAAAGACATAAATATAGAAATCTTAAGATTTGTTTTATTTAATGTTGGTAGCAGGATGAACTGTCAGAGTGTATATTTTGTCACAAAGTTGCTGCAAGATGTTAACAGTGAAAAAGGTATTTAGAAATGAGTTATTTCAAGATGAAAAAGAAAACATACACGAAACATGGTTTCATAACGACCAGAATCGGTCTTGAGATATTTTTAACTTGATTTACAGTATTTGAGAGGTATGTCTTAACACCGATACTACAGTGCTTAAGTACTGCTCACGTATATGTTTCTAGGTTTATATTATGCATTTCATACGGTCAAATTACTTTTGAGCAACTAATAAGAAGCGCGAAACGGTATGCGTTTTAGTTTCGTTTTGTGCTGGGACCCGTGGATTGATTAGAGATATCAAGTACATACAAGTCATTTTTTAAATGTTGTAGTTCGTCTTGAAAAAATGTTACGAGTACATCATCTATCAACAATTACACAGGTTCTGTTTCCATATTGTGGATTTTGGTTAGGTATTATCAAATCCAGTGGCGCTGTGTGTTAGTTTACTGAGTCCCATGTCACATGGTCTGTGATTGAAACCTGTAAAACCGGTTTAATTCGTCACAGCCAGCACTCTTCAGGTGTGAGGGTCTTCTGCTCAGAATGAAACGCTAAAATGTTTGTGTATATTCTAATGGTAGTGGGGGCAGGGTGTGTGGGAACAGGTTTGGTTGAAATTGCATTGGACATCTATGTTCTTCACACCTGAAACATTTTCTCTGAAAGCATTTTCTTCGCAGTTTAACCGATCTTGTTACAGCATGTTACAGTTTACTATTATTAACCATATTAATTTTAAGTGCTTAATGTAAAATCTTGCAAAAATATATTTTCATTGTTCAAATATACATTAAGTCTGACTATCATATAATAAGTTAAATACAAAACTAAAGATAAAATAGGGTTAAATATAATTCAAAATATTTTGCTAACAATGTTAACTGTTTATGAATAATAAAATGTATTAACTAAGGAGTAGGATGGCACAGTTGTTAGTATGTTTTTTGTTTTGTTTCTTTTTAATAAATAC